>NC_091434.1:156726611-157027641 GCF_964237555.1 Oryctolagus cuniculus | reverse complement strand
CGATAGTTGAGTAGACAATATGCCTTGGAGAACACCTTTTTTGGTTAAGTCTTCTTGGAGTTCTTTGAGCTTCTTATATCTGGAAAACCATGTCTCTTTCAAGACCTGGGAAATTTTATACTATTATTTAATTTTATATAATATAAATATAAATTAATATAAATTTATATAATATAAACATAATATAAATTTTATATAAATATAATTTTTATAATATAAAATTAATACAAATATCTGGTCAATTAATGAATCTCACATTTTGCATAGATTTTCTTCAGTCTTTTAAATTATTTTCTTTTTATTTTTGTCTGATTAGACTATTTTAAAATTCTTGTCCTCGAGGTCATAAATTCTTTCTTTCACTTGGTATATTCTGCTATTAAAGCTCTCAATCATATTTTTTATTTCACTGATTAAAGATTTCATCTCCAAAATTTCTATTTGGTTCTTCTTTTTTTAAATTTTTTAAAACTTTTTATTTATTTATTTGACAGAGTTAGACAGTGAAAGAGACAGAAAGAAAGGTCTTCCTTCCGTTAGTTTACCCCCATAATGGCCCCTACAGCCGGAGCAACACTGATCCGAAGCCTAGGAGCCAGGTGCTTCCTCCTGGTCTCCCATGCGGGTGCAGGGCCCAAGCACCTGGGCTATCCTCCACTGCCTTCCCAGGCCACAGCAGTGAGTTGGACTGGAAGAGGAGCAACCAGGACTAGAACCCAGTGCCCATATGGGATGCCAGCACCGCAGGCGGAGGATTAACCAAGTGAGCCATGGCACCGGCCCCTCTATTTGGTTCTTAATGAATTCTATGTCCTTACCATATTTTGATTAATGTCAGTCATTGATTTCCTCTTTTATTTAATCTGACTATCTGTATTCTCTTGCATCTCATTGAGTTTCCTTACAATCATTATTTTGAATTCTATATCTGTCATTTCATAGACTTCCTGCAGTTCAGGATCTAATTCTGGAGGAGTGTTATGTTCTTTTAGAGGTGTCATGCTACCTTGCTTCTTCATGACTCTTGTGTCTCTACATTGATGTGTGCCATCTGGTTTCTTTCTCCCTTCTTCTTTATGGGGTAAGTTTTATTGTAAAGAATTTATGACTTAGCTGGAATACAATGTGTCACTTGGCTTGTTGCTTTGGCTTTGGTTCTAGGTGAGCCCAGGAGTGCAGTCTCCGAGTGATTTATTTTATCTTAATATCAGCTGTGTCTATAAATGGCACAGTGGCATAGTCTGTTCCAGTTCCTAGGGATAGAAGAAGTATGGTTTTGTGCTGAATAAGGGTTTCTTTCGGTGTGTATCTGTGGTCCACAGGGAGATCATTGTCAGTCTTTCTGGTGAATGTGATAGCCAGGGCCATGTTCTTGGTACTGAGGGGATCAAGGATGGCTACCCCCATGTCTACCAGCAAGCCTGAGTGATTCCAGGACTTGTGGCACCAATTGCTCTGGCTCTAGTACTGTTAATGGATCCTTCCTCAGGTCTCATTAGGAAAGTCCAACTGGTGTTGTGACTTATAATACCAACAGCTCTGGTCCTAAAACTAGGGAATGTGAACTAGACCCTATTCCATTCCTACAAGGTAACTACAAAGTGTACAGGAGATTTTACTCTGGAGGATATGAGTGTAGAGAGGTTGAATGCAAGTAGGTTCTTCCCTCTGTCCACAGGTGGATTCCAGTGGTACTGAGAAATTTAGAATGAATTGGTATAGTCCTGATGTTTCAGGGTATAGTGGGGTCATTACCCAGATCTCCCAGGGAGGGAGCAGATATTTTATGGGCTGCTTCTAGTTTTAACCCCTAGAAGCTAAGGTGAATCCCCCCTGCTGATGTAGAGTGTGTAAGCGTAGCTCTGGGGATAATGCCTCCAAACTCCCATAGCTGCAGGATGCAAGGAATCTGTCCTTTTCCCCAAACATTGCCCTGACTCTGAGTATAATGGTGGTAGGAGAACAGAGGTCCACAGCCCAATTATGCACAGCGGAGTACGGAACTCTGCAGGGGTGGGGAGGGGAAGGGAGCAAGTCGGTTCCCTGCTCCAAGCCCAGCAGTTGCTCAGACCCCAGTCAGCTCTCCACGCTGACGTTTAAGTCAATGAGTGACTGTGGAATTCCCTCTGAGCTAAAACGGCAAGTGGTGGGGCATGATGCAATTTATTCCTACCTTGGCATGTTAAGATGGCAGCCCACAGCCTGCAACTGGCTGTGCCACATGGCTGCCTTGCAGCTGTCTCTGCCTTCTCTCCTCTTGTCTCATAGGGTCTTCATTGTTTTTGCTTTGTTTTTTACTTCACTTATTCACTCAAAATTTCCATCATCAGACCCCTGGAAATTCAGAGCTTCCTTTGTTCTTTCCACATCCCAGAGCAGCTTAAGTTAGTGTGGCTATACCCTATTCAGCCCTGTTGGATCTTGATGGAGTTGCTACTCCATAAAAGCTGTCTGAAATCTGTTGATTTGGAAATGTATTAAAATGTTTAACCACTATGTACAGATGGCAAGACTTTTATTATATTGTGGTTGTAAACAGGTAGGAGGCCAAAGAGCAGGAAAAAAAGGTATGTGTGTGTGTATATGTATGTGTGAGTATGTGTGCACATGTACATGTAAATGTGTAAGTATGTGTGGGTGTGTAGGTGGGTGGGTGGGTGTGCTGCCCAGAAACATACACAAAACTGTTAACCATGTTGCTCTGGTGGTAGAATCTGGAGTAATTTTACTTTCATCTTTATATTTCTCAACATTTGTTTGAGTGTTCCACCAATAAATATGTAACATCTTTAGAAACAAGAGAACCATTTTCTAAAAATGAAGTTAGAATATGCATCCTGGTAAGAAAATAGTCTCTATGGAAAAGCAGACATTGTCTTTTTATACACTGTAAATCTTTCAAAGCCCTGCAAAACTCCAATAAAATGTTATGAAGAAATGAAAATGTATACAAAAGTAACCTGGATCTCAATCCTCTTAAAATTCAAAATGTCTTTGAGGTAAGATAGAGTGCCTTAAAAGTACTCAATGTGACAAGCTAAAAGGATTTCTTTCCATAAAACAAGAAACAAGACTGTCTCATCATGCTATAATCATGCTGTGCACAGTTATGAATTAAAGACTTCAAGCACCCCACAAAATCAGATCTTGCTGATACAATTTAATATGCTATTTCTCCTGAAGATAGACAAATAATGGACATAAATATTTCAGTAAACAAACCAATAAAAGCGCAAGCACTCATTTTTCCTGATACGTTAGCTCTCTGAATGAGCCCTCAGATTACTGTTCTGGCAGTCCCAGCATCCCTACTAGGATGCAAGCATCAGTTTTCCAGAAGAACCTTTGTCGATTTGATACTACAACTGTGAATTTAGGTTTTTCAATTGTATTTCCATAGACTAATAGGTCAAATTCTCAATCTTCAAACAGCCTCATTTATTAAAAATGAGAGTTTTGGAGTAGGTAAAATTTAATGAGATGGAAAATTTCTTGTGTGGCTGATGCCAATTGTTTTAGTCTTTTCAGGTAAAATTTTTACAACATGAAAGAAGAGATTTTAAAATTATTCTTACTCTGCATTCCAGCAATTTTAATTAGAGAGATGGATGCAAAACTTAATTAGGGGCCGGCGCCGCGGCTCACTAGGCTAATCCTCCGCCTAGCGGCGCCGGCACACCGGGTTCTAGTCCCGGTCGGGGCGCCGGATTCTGTCCCGGTTGCCCCTCTTCCAGGCCAGCCCTCTGCTGTGGCCCGGGAGTGCAGTGGAGGATGGCCCAGGTGCTTGGGCCCTGCACCCCATGGGAGACCAGGAGAAGCACCTGGCTCCTGGCTCCTGCCATCGGATCAGCGCGGTGCGCCGGTCGCAGCGCGCCGGCCGCGGCGGCCATTGGAGGGTGAACCAACGGCAAAGGAAGACCTTTCTCTCTGTCTCTCTCTCTCACTGTCCACTCTGCCTGTCAAAAAAAAAAAAAAAAAAAAAAAAACTTAATTAGGAACGTGGACAAAGACTTACCCACACTAATGTTGCTATTGCATTATTTACAATAGTGAAACACTGGAAACGCAAGTATCTTAGTCATGAGAAATTAAGTACCTTAGTCATGGCCTCACATGGACAATGCACCCTAGGCTGATGTTCTTCTTTTGCTGGTCTTGAGGACCATGATTTTTTTCTTTTTAAGACTATTTATTTATTTATTTATATGAAAGCATTACAGAGATGTGTGTGTATATATATATAAAGAGAGAGAGAGAGGGAGAGGCAGAGGCAGAGGCAGAGAGATCTGTCTGCTGGTTCACTCCCACAAGTGGCCACAAGAGCAAGGATTGAGCCAGGCAGAAGCCAGGAGCTTCTCCCACGTGGGTGGTAGTGGCCTAAGCACTTTTGCCGTTTTCCACGTTTCTCCCAGGCCATTAGCAGGGAGCTGGATTGGAAGTGGGGCAGCCAGAACACGAATCAGCACCCATATGGGCTTTACCTTCTATGCCGCAGGGCCAGCCTGGGGAACCCATGATTATAATTTGAGATTAATAATGGGTCCATATTTTTGCCTTTATCCTACTACCTTCCAGCAAGTCCAATATATTCAAAAAGAGTTGAAATTTAACTGCCTGTTGCTATCATTTTCAAATGAGACATGTTTTGGCTTTGACTGTAAGAATGAAGCTAACATACACCAAAGCTTTACAAGTCATCTGATAATATTAAAGGATTTAGCATCTATATAAATGTAGTACTACAGCCTTTCACCAGTGTGACAGGCTGAGTCGGGATCCTGTTGAGGCAAAGGGGCAGTTGTTTTTCCACTAACTACTTAAATAGCACATGGGCGGAACTTCTTTGTGCTTTTAGAAGACAAGTTGAAGAGCCACAACAACACAGTGCCCACCAGCACAGTGATTCTCAGCAGATGGTCCCGGGGCCAGCACATTAGAATCTCCAGGAAACTTGCCAGAAATCCAAATTCTTGAGACTGGCATTGTGGCATAGAGGATTAAGCAGCAGAAGACAGCCCATGTCCTTGGGTCCCTGCACCCACATGGGAGACCTGCATGAAGTTCCTGACTCCTGGCTTAGCCCTAGTCCAGCTCTGGCCACTGCAGTCATTTGAGGAGTGAACCAGTGGATGGAAGATCTCTCTCTCTCTCTCTCTCTGCCTCTACTTGTCTCTAACTCTGTCTTTTAAAAAAATAAATCTTTAAATAAAGAGAAAAGAAATACAAATTCTTAACCCGTCTCCCCGTTCTTACTGAATCAGATTAACTGTGAGTGCAGCCCAACAATTTGTGACTTAGCAAGCCTTACAGACATTTCAGTGTATGCCAGGTTCCAGAAACACCATCCTAGTAAACCAGCAGATGCTGTGGTGGAGCGTCACCAAAGTAAGTTCATTAGCAAGAATTCATACCAGAGTCTCCCTTTGCCTTATTTTGATTACAGAATATAGAGCTAGTCATGAGATATGCAGCCCCCTCCCAGGCTTCAGAGACCTCTCTGCTTTCCATATCCCTTAATCATTTGCTTGGTCACTCAGATAAGGAGGTGGAATGCTAAACAAGATTTTTTAAATTCCAAGAGTTCTCCACTTTACATGGAACATTTTGTTGTATAAATGATGAGGTTCACACATGACTTTCACATTTTTCTTTCTACAAAGAGCTGAAACAAGTTGTTACTATTAAAATGTTATTTTTAATTTGTTGGTGGAATTACTCTCTCTAAGTCACAAAGCAACAGGGATCTTCTACCTACTGATTCACTTCCCAAATGCCCACAACACCCAGGGCTAGGCTAGGGCTGAAGCCAAGATTCAGGAACTCAATCCAGGCCTCCCACATTAGTAGCAGGGAACTAGCACTTGAACCATCACCTTTCAGGGTGTGCATTAGCAGGAAGCTGGATTCAGAATCTCACAATTGAACCCACACACTCAAACAAGGGAGATTGGCATCTTAACTGGTATCCCACCCACTAGTTCAAATTCCATCATTCTTCTTTCTTTGAAAATGCAGACATCACTCCCTGGGCAGATCGGAGGAAGGTTACAGAGAACCTCCTCAAGTGGCAGGGGCATGTAAACTCCATTCTTCAGTTGATTGTGCTCAGACCCAAGCTCCCTTTTGTTCTGCTATACAACTGTTTCCTCTTATGATCATTAATTTTCCACAAACACCAAAGAAGACAAATGTGCTTGAACATCTGAAAGAAACTTCAGCTATTTTATTAGTGTATTTGTAAGTATATTTTTTCAATTGTTCATGTATTTCATTGGCATATGCAAGGCACATTCTGTGAGCATGTGAATAGATAAAGGAAACATTCCTTGATTTTCAGTTTGTAATACAGAAGCCATGAGAAGAACACACAAAAATTACAAAACACACATACAAACACACACACACACACACACACACACACTCTAGGCATCCAAAATCCATGAATAAAGTGTGACGGGATTTCACAGAATTTGCAAACCATTTCTAGTTTGAGGGGGCATACACAGGGGAATTGATATATTCACTTGGACTTTAAGAAATGGCAGGAAGGAGGGTACTCTAGGGAAAAAAATCCTCAATGCAATGCAAGGTGGAAAGCTCTGAAACACAGCTAGAGAAGGTGAGGAGCCCAGTGACTGCAGTCCTCCCCCAGGGGCACCAGCTACTACTACCTGGGAAGGTATTTTTAACAATGATCATGCTCATATCTACCTTCAGCCTCAAATAAATAAATAAATATTTTTAAAATTCTGGTTTCACTTTCTGCAGTGGGGCCTATGCATTGGAATTGAAATTTTTTTCAGTTCCTTAAGTAATTGAAGTGCATGAGCAGGCCTGAGAACCATGGTGCCAGCAGGGACATGGAAGGATCTGACACCACAGTATGGGCAATGCTGAATGCTGGGCCAAGAAATACAAGGGGCCTTCAGAATATTTTCAGGGAAAAAATGGAATTATGAACTGATGTGCATTTCCACAAAGTTTTGGAAGCCCCTTCTCCTGTGTTCTATTTCTCAAGAATGATAGAGGATTATTTAGCAGCTACTGAGATGGCACAGGAGAAAGGAAAAGGAACTGCAAGGAAGCTGGAGACCTGGCAGGGCAGAGGCACATGCTATGGGCATGTGGACAGATGTGTGTCATGATGGATGGGCACAGAGGATCTGTCAGGGAGCCTGAGAGCCATGAGGTCGAGGGAGTGTAAGCAAGCAACAGAGGCACATCAAGCAAGGTCAGCATTGCTGGAGTGGGGGGATCAGCAACATGTCATGCATACTGAGGCAATGGGACACACACATGACAATATCTCTCAGGTCACCAGAAACCTTGATTTTCAAAATTCTGCCTATGGGAGACTGACTGGAGTTTGACACTATTTAGGAGTTATATATATATATATATATATATATATATAGTTATATAGTTATATAGTTATATAGTTGTTATATAGTTATATATACACATATAGTTATATATAGTTATTTATATATGGTTCATATATTAGGAGTTACTGAATTTTTAGTGGAGGAAGATGTCTTGATAGAAGATCAAGAGAGGAGGAGGAGGCTGGCGCCGCGGCTCAATAGGCTAATCCTCCGCCTTGCGGCACCGGCACACAAGGTTCTAGTCCTGGTCGGGGTGCCGGATTCTGTCCCAGTTGCCCCTCTTCTGTCCAGCTCTCTGCTGTGGCCAGGGAGTGCAGTGGAGAATGGCCCAGGTCCTTGGGCCCTGCACCCGCATGGGAGACCAGGAGAAGCACCTGGCTCCTGGCTTCGGATCAGTGCAGTGCGCCGGCCGCAGTGGCCATTAGGGGGTGAACCAACGACCAATGGCAAAGGAAGACCTTTCTGTCTCTCTCTCTCACTGTCCACTCTGCCTGTCAAAAAAAAAAAAAAAAAAAAAGAGAGAGAGAGAGAGAGGAGGGGGGAAAAGAGATTACTGGGACAAAGAACACAACAAAAGAGGAGTTGGAAAACTAGAAGCAGCAGGGTAAGGCAGAATTAAGGAAGAGAGGAAAGGGAAGGGTTTGTAAGCCAAGCCCTACTCAGTGCAGCGACAAATGTTCATGCTGCTGGCCATGCATCCACCACATTTGCAAAACACGGCTACAGTAAGACAGGGGAGTTGAGAAATCACCTCTGCGAATTCACATCACTGCCCAATTGATAAGTTTGTAAAAATTACGTAACTCTTAGGAAAGATTAACATTCTACTCATGCTCAAATCTACTCTTTTTTTTTTCTTTTTCTTTTTTTTTTTTTTTTTGACAGGCAGAGTGGACAGTGAGAGAGAGAGACAGAGAGAAAGGTCTTCCTTTGCCGTTGGTTCACCCTCCAATGGCTGCCGCGGCCGGCGCGCTGCGGCCGGCGCACCGCGCTGATCCGGTGGCAGGAGCCAGGAGCCAGGTGCTTTTCCTGGTCTCCCATGGGGTGCAGGGCCCAAGCACCTGGGCCATCCTCCACTGCACTCCCTGGCCACAGCAGAGGGCTGGCCTGGAAGAGGGGCAACCGGGACAGAATCCGGCACCCCGACCGGGACTAGAACCCGGTGTGCCGGCGCCACTGGCGGAGGATTAGCCTAGTGAGCCGCGGCGCCGGCCTGCTTAAATCTACTCTTACACCAAGAATAACGCAACTGTAAACACCATGACGGGATTTTCTAACAAAAAGTAGTTTCTTGGTAAATTTTGAAAGGGCAGTTTTAGGAGGTGGGTGGGGAGGTGAAAGTCAGACATGAGAGAGCTCAAGAGAGAGAGATTCTTAAGGAAAAAATGTCCATTTTTTCTTAAGTCTTTGTTTCTCAAACTGTAGCTTGAACATCCACAAAGACATGCTGTTAGGGGAAAGTGATTTGAGCAAAATAGATGATGAAAGATCATAGAGAATATCCAAGAAAAATCAGTAATTAGCTTGGGAAAAGTCACATCTAAAAATGGAATGATTTGGAAGTCTCAACAACTTTTATAATATTGACAGTAGAAGTAAAAGTGACACAAAGACTAAACTAAATAAAAGGTCATCTTGGAAATATGGTTAAATGTTCCCCAACTCCTCCTGAGCTGAGAAAAATGTCAAAAATATTTCAAGCAGCTAAATCTGATAATGCACCAGCATAGTAAACACTACATCTGGAGTCCATACACCTCTTTTTGCTTAATCCACAAACACTGTCCCTTGAAAGGTCTCGTATGAAGGAGTTTACTTTTCTCTCCCCCACCTAAATATAATATGGATATTACTTATTTTTACAGAGCAAATCTGCTCTTCAAAGCACAGTTCAGTCGGTGGCAAAAACCAAACAAAATTATCTTATTTTTTTAAATAAAGAAACAGTCTTTTCCCTGCTAAAGATATATGAAAAAACAATGACTTGAAATAAATAACTCATTAAAATTTAAATGTTGTATGCTTTTTTAAAAACACAAGTAGAAGAAAATACATTTAACAAAATAGTTCAAAAACGTATCTTCAAAGTTATATTGAACATTTCCCAGCTTTGTAAAATTCAAGTACAGAATCTGGTTTCTATGAAACTTAAAAAGATCAAACAATTAGAAAGAAGCTAGGCTTCAAGGAGGAATGCAAGGGATTTCAGTAAACATCTGGTTGCCATTTTCGATTTTAAGAAGTAACCCACTTAAGGAAGCAGTTTAGCTTCTTTGGAGTTAAACACAAGACACTGGCTTTTTGTTCTCTTTGCACAGTGGAGGGTAAAGGAAACATCAGAATGCTCCAAGCTCAACTTTTATAAATAAGAAACTTTTTTTAAAAAAAATTAAATTGAACTCATAGTATAAACAACTCAACTGAGTTAAGGTTAAATAAACATTCTGTGAGCTGCAGTGCCAATTACAGAATAAATTCTGTTTGGTTGTAAATATATCAGTAATTCCATAAGCACTGAGGAAAATAACAATAAACCTGAGCACACAATTACTGTGTGTCATAATACAATAAAATAGAATGGTGCAAACTCATAAGTTTCTTTGATTCAATTTTGTTTTTTCCTCCAGTTTGATTAACTAAAGCTCAGAAGCCCTTCTGATACTGTCCAAGAGCCTATTACTTGCATAATAAAAACCGTATGTCAGACGTGTTCTAGGCAAAACACCAATAAGGCAAAACACGCCGTGGCTTTTAAATGTGACCTTTACTCTTCTGTCTTCCTGCTAAATAGTCACAAAGCAAATTAAACTCAGGAAAGCAGCAGGGTGCTGGTGGGGGCTAGCAGTGAAAAGACATGAGAAGAGAAGGAGTTTATTAGGCTCCAAGTTATGAGTAGAGTTCTAAGTTATAAGAAGCGGCATCTGCAGTAAACCCGCATCACTTGCCAAAGGGGATGGCCTCCAAATGTGGTCCAGGCTGACGCCTTTCCACTCTTGCCTCCCGTTCTTCCTTCTGCCCGTACAACATCAGAGCATGAGGAGGGGCAAAAAAGACTAAAGAAAAGACATCCTATAATGTTGCAGATTACATTGTGTGTGTCCTGCTTTCTCTGGTTGCCTACAAACGATATATTACATCTTAGAACTGTGAACTTGACTGTGGAGCTGAAGATGGCTTTGGTAGTAATTGTCCTCACTCTTCTGTATAACGTAAACACTCTTAGCAGTATTCTGGGTTTCCTGTTTTCTTGCAAAACTATTTCTGAGATGGACTATTCCAGGCCTGGACAACTTTGATTGACAAAATATCCATCCTTACTTACATTGGTCCTACCTATGCCTTCTAGAGTTACTACAAATCAACCTGTTATTCAATTAATTCATTGAGCAATGGGAGTATGAAGATACTGGCCCCACTACTTGCACAGCCTCCCTGAAATATTCATTTTCTTGGGAGCCATTGAGTTACTCCTTCCTGCTTTGGTTCTGGCTTTGGCTGCAACTGTAGAAACACTCCCCCTTCGAAGATACATGCATAATTCTGAGTCAATGATAAAAATAGAGACTGTGTGTCAGTCTTTTGAGCTACATATTACTTAGACACAACCTGAGAGAAGGTAAAAAAAACTTTTAGGCTACTATATCATTGTAGGAACTAAAACAATGATTTACTAAACAGTTCCTGGATGATATAAAAGGGAATAATTTCATGGTACATCTATCATTTTCTTCAACAAACTACGTATGATAAAAATCCTGGGTTTGGGCTAGCACTGTGGCATAAAATGTTAAGCCATTTCCTGCAACACTGGCATTCCATATGGGTGCTGGTTCATATCCCAGCTGCTCGACTTCTGATCCAGCTCCCTGCTAAGGGCCTCGGAAAAACAGCGGGATACAGCTTAAATGTTTAAGCCCCTGCCACCCATGTGGGCAATCGGATGAAGCTCTTGGCTCCTGGCTTTAGCCAGTCTCACCTATCGCAGCTATCTGGGGAGCCCAACAAAATTATCTTATTTTTTTGATTGAACCAGTGGATGGAAGATCTTTCTCTCTGTTTCTCCCTCTATGACGGTAACTCTGCCTCTCAAATAAATGAATGAACTTTTAAAAATCCTGTCATAAGACATACTTTTCCAAGCAAAGGACTGGAAGAGCATAGCTATGAGTACTTTCTTTATTCTGAGAAAAGAATTAGAGGATAGCGGGCCGGTGCCGCGGCTCACTAGGCTAATCCTCTGCCTTGCGGCACCGGCACACTGGGTTCTAGTCCCGGTCGGGGCTCCGGATTCTGTCCCGGTTGCCCCTCTTCCAGGCCAGCTCTCTGCTGTGGACAGGGAGTGCAGTGGAGGATGGCCCAAGTCCTTGGGCCCTGCACCCCATGGGAGACCAGGAAAAGCACCTGGCTCCTGCCATCAGATCAGCGCAGTGTGCTGGCTGCAGCGCGCCAGCCGCGGTGGCCATTGGAGGGTGAACCAACGGCAAAGGAAGACCTTTCTCTCTGTCTCTGTCTCTCTCACTGACCACTCTGCTTGTCAAAAAAAAAAAAAAAAAAAAAAAAAAAAAGAATTAGAGGATAGCATGTAGAGGACCGAGTCGGGACCTCTGTGATGTGGTGGAGCTTTTGACTATTTCCCCTTACTGCTTTCTATGTTCACAAACTTCAAAAGAGACACACTTTATGTGTTTGTTACTGGAGATCATCTTTGGGAAACACTATGTGTTGCATCGCTTTATTGAATATTAAACTTTCAGTGAATCAATTATCACCTCCAAGCACAGACCACAAATCTATCTCCTGTTCTGTTCTATCGGCTCAGACTTTCTAAGTATGCCCCACAGGTTGACAACACTGGTAACTGTGATGGGGGACTTGAAAGTAAGGAAAGAGGGGCCAGCACTGTGGTATAGCTGGTAAAGCCACTGCCTGCATTGCCAGAATCCCATATGGGCGCCAGTTCGAGTCCCAGCTGCTCCACTTCCCATCCAGCTCTCTGCTATGGCCTGGGAGGGCAGTGGAAGATGGCCCAAGTCCTTGGGCCCCTGCGTCCATGTGGGAGACCTGGAAGAAGCTCCTGGCTCCTGGCTTCAGAATGGCACAGCTCTGACAGTTGCAGCCATCTGGGGAGTGAACCAGTGGATAGTTCACTCTCTCTCTCTCTCTGCCTCTCCTTCTCTCTCTGTGTGACTCTGACTTTCAAGTAAATAAATACATTTTTAAAAAGAAAGTAAGGAAAGAGTCAAAATATGAAAATGGACATAAGCAATGAAAAACTCCAGCAGTCCAGAATCATAGTCATCCAATACTAGGGCTCTATTATCTTTGTTATAAAAACAGATGTGAGTATAATATCAGTGCTCTTCTGAAGCTTTATAGAAATAAAAAGTTTACAAACCAAGTTTTAATGTGAATTTCCTGAGGTCTTCACTATATAAAGCATCTAAATGTTGGAGCACTAATTTATCTTCATTTATTCACGCATTCAATAAATATTTATTGCATGTCCCTATGTGGAAGGCATGGAGTTAAGTGAAAAGCAGAAATGACATGGTCCTGAAATGCAGAAATGACATGGTACTGACCCTAAGGTACTTAAGAATTTTTTTATTTAAGATTTTTTTTAAGGAAATGGTTCAAGACAGTATATGTCAGAATTTCAGGAGGGTTTATCATACAGATCTATAACATACAAATTGAGGGAATCTGACTCAAAAGATACCTACCAAGTACTTTTTAACCCACAATAACATCCAGCAGCAACACCGTTACACTACTTCATATTTTAAATATACCTCCCTGCAGAGGAAAATCGTATTGACAGCTCTAGCATATTATCTCCCATTTATGTGATGCGTACTATGTATGCCATTCTCAAAACAATCAACTGGGACCAGTGCTGTGGCATAGTAGGTTAAGCCTCTGCCTGTGGTGCTGGCATCCCATATGGGCACCAGTTCAAGTCCCGGCTGCTCCACTTCTGATTCAGCTCCCTGCTAATGGACTGGGAAAAAGCAGAAGATGGACCAAGTGGCTGGGCCCCTGCACTCATGTGGGAGACCTGGAAGAAGCTCTTGGCTCCTGGCTTCTGTCTGACCCAGCTCCAGCCATTGTGGCCATTTGGGGAATGAACCAGCGGATGAAAGATCTCTGTCTCTCCCTCTCTCTGTCTGTAATTCTGCCTCTCAAATAAATAAACAAATCTTTAAAAAAGAAAAAAAAACACAATCAATTTGCTGATAAGAAAATTGAGGCTTTGAGAGGTTAAGTAACTTAACCAAGGTTATGTAACCATTAGAATCTAACACCAGGGACTTCAACCAAGCTTCTGTCCTACTCCAAAGATTATACTTTTTAATTACCACTACCTAATCCTTCTCCAAGAAATCAATATTTGTAGTCAAGCTCTTCCTACTTATGAGCAATTTAAATCTGAACTTCCTTGGAGTGGGCATTTAGCTCAGCAGTTAAGATGACCTGTGTCCCACATGGAGACACCTGGGTTCAATTCCCAGCATCAGCTCCTGACTCCAACTTCCCGCTCTATGCAGACCCTGGGAGGCAGTGGAGATGGACTTCTCCCACCCACCTGGGAGACCTGAATTGAGTTTCTTGCTTCTGGCTTCACTACCAATGCAGTCCTAGCTGTTGCAGGCATTTGAGAAGTGAATCAGCAAATGAGAGCTCTCTCTCTCTGCACATCTGTCTTTGTCTTTCTGCCTCTCAAATTAATATTTTTTTCTAATTTGAACTTCCTTAAAGCTTATTTTTAATACAAAAAATTGAAATATGTTTTCCATTACAAAAGTTATGACTAAACTGTAGTAGATGTTTCTTTTCCATACAAACTTCAGAAACAGCTTTTGGCAAGTTGCCATTATAAATAAGCCTTCAAAGTTAAGACTAAATTTCAACTGATACACCACTATATTGAAGATTTTAAAAAGTGTAATGCAGTGCAAATAAAAATATAGGGGGGTAGAATCCATTAAATGATAAGTGGAAGGAAATAGGTTTTTGTTTTTCAATATATTTTCCACAACATCAAGTAGTGATCTGTATCTCTATATTAATTATTTTTAATTAATTAATAATATATCACAAGAATACATTACGGTAAATTAGAGTGTCCTTTTTATGGGGGAAAAAAACCTATGAAGCAGCATTACTTAAAAGATCATTCTCCAGAACACAATATGTCAAATTTAATATCAATGAAAATACCGCTAAGTAGTATCTGTCTTGGTATTAGCTCTAACCTTTCATGGAAATGTCTTCACTCTATTGTGCTGCAATGATGTACTCTCTGTCCTTATTCGAAGACTGCTGTATGAACTAAGACAAGGCCTCCATTGCATTTGCAATACAAAATGCAACTCTAGTCCATGATCCATTACTAACTCGCTGCTGCTTAATTAATACTCTCTCCGAGTATTAATTTGGATGTGTGGGAAGTTAGGGAGAGGAACTGTGTTGTCTTACTAGTTTAGTGACACTCAGAGGCTCAAAACTAAAACTAAGTGAAAATTATGGTAAAACTAAGTTAAAATTAAAGTAGTTAAGAGGAATATCCAACTTGGATAGTCCTATTTTATTTTATCATTTTAGAGTGCTTTTAGCATTTCTTTTTGGGCATTTACTTTAGCAATTTCATTTTATTACAAACCATCAAGTAATTTTTGAATGTGTTTTACTGTAAATTTTAAACTTAATTATTTCAATCCTGGACTTCAATCATCGCCTTCATCTAGGATTCAGGTTACATAGAATAGTCCCTATACAAGCATCAGCAAAGTTTTTGTGTAAAGGGACCAATAACAAATATTTGGGACTTTGCCATACAGTCTCTATTGCAACTAACAGCCATGCCACTGGATCCAAAGGCAGAACAAAAGAAATGAGTTGTGGCTGTGTCCCAATAAAACTTTATTTACAAAAAGCATGAAGTGGATGTGAGAGCTATCTGGCTGTGCCATCGGGCACCCCATTGGTCACCAGGTTGGTTCGGCTGATCTGGCTGGCTAGGCAGGTGTCCCCTTCCTCCCTCTCCACTCCATGTAGGTCCCTCCCAAAGCTGCGTGCTCAGTGGAGGAGGACAACCTTCCCCACTTAGAGGACGACAGGTCTACAGTCAAGATATATGAGGAGCTGCGCTCTCCCGCTAGAACCTCCAAACAAACTCTCAAAAGCATGAAGTGGGTCTGATTTGGTCTTTGGGGCAGTTTTCCAACTCCTGGTAAGAAAACCAACTTGATCTTAAACATTTTTTTGTTTCTCAAAAAAACACTTGTATGTAAAACCACCAAGTTCTTAAAAAAAAAAAAAAAAAAGAGCCACTTGAAACTGTAAGAATGACTCCAATTTTGTAGCTTGATAGCAGATTTTCATTTGCATTTTGCATTTCACATGGATTATAATACACAGAGTTGGTAAGTGTAAGAGGTACTCAGAAGTTGACAGAAAATCATAAATATACACTACTCCTCAGGAGTATATCATAATTTTCACTTAATGATAAAATCTACTCTGAGAGTTCCTTGGACAACATACTACTTGGATTTCACCATGGGCATAAGTTCAAAACTTCTGTAAAATATCTATTCTGCTTTAGGCTACTATATACTGATGCATTGATTTACTAAATAGCACCTACATGACAGAAGGGAGAATAATTGAATGGGGCTTCTGTCTTTTACTTTAGATAATTATATGCTCTCACAAATTCAGGTACTTAAGATATATTTTTCCAAACCAAAAGATTGTATGACTCTAAAATTATGCTTTAATTCCACCACATTTTATAGGTCTAAATCTGTAAAGACAATTGTCCTCATACTGGTCTCAAAATTAGTTTAAAGATGAAATGCTCATTGTAAACGCCTATATAGTTAAATGATAAATATTTGCAGAATTTACTTTAAAGATTTCTACCACCTAAACCAGTAAACTATTTGATACATAAGCATTGCCCATGTCTGTGTTTTTGGACCTCATTCCTAGATACCAAATGAAATAAAGTATTTGCCTGACATATTTCTCTCTCTCTCTCTCTCTCTCCCTCCCTCCCTCCCTCCCTCCCTCCCTCCCTTTCTCCGCCCCCCCCCCCCGAACGCTGACAGAGTTGGACAAAGTCATTAAATCCTCACCACCTAACACTCTGAAGCCAATATCATTACTACCTTTAACAGATAAAAGAGCTGGGACTCAGAGAACTTAATTTGCTTAAGATTATACTCATAAATTCATAGCCTTATAGTCTGTCCCAATACAGCCATCATCTTCTGTTATGTCACCAGCATGGAATTAACCAGGAGAAAAAAGGCCCATTTTCTAATTTAGGACCCAAGAGTTTCTGCCTTTCTTTTCAGTAAGTGTTTGCAAAATATGTAGTAGGAATTAAACGACTAAATTAAACAAAACCCAAATGTTACTCTACTAGCACAGATTATACTTAATAGTGGAGTGTTGCCAGCCTGACTTATCATCTTTTCATATTTTTATGATTTTCTCTCCTCAAAAACTTTTTAGAGGTCAGTAGAAGTGAGTGGGGTTGAGAGAAGAAAAGAGAGACTCACGTGGAATGGGCAGGTAGATTAAGAGAAATACATTTATCAAGGTGTCAAAAATGTACCTGGGTCACCAGTGACCTTTGTGGGAGTATCTATTTTGTTTTTCAGGTAACATTTTCAAATTACAGGTTAGTAAATGGTAGAAAAACTGCCATACTAGAATGAGCTGTATGTGGAATAAGGCTCCAGATCATTCTGATGGAGTGCCCTTCCCCCAGGCTGATCAACTAAGGAAGGTTAAGTTCAAATGTGCCAACACAGCTCCACATTCTCTTAATACACATACGGTAACATAACCAGGAAATAAAACTGTGACACAGAAGCAAAATAAATAACACAGCTTCATATTCTCTCAATACACATACAGTAACATAACCAGGAAATGAACATGTGACACAGAAGCAAAATAAATTCTATAAAATCCACAATTCTGGAAAATATTTATTGCATTAAGCACCTCAATTCAAACATAATATGTGGATTAAAGGTGTAGCCATGGAAATGAAGTGGCATTTTTAAAAATGGATATTTTTCTCTTTGACAAATAATCAAGGAAATGTTAGATTACAATCACAAAGCTTTTTATTTCCAGTATTTGATACATACTGCTCTTAGAGTGAAAACTATAAAATCAAATGAAAAACCAAAAATCAATTTTCCATACTCATGAATTTGTGAAATTGTTACCCTTTCTTGAGGTCTCTCCAGGAATAATATCTTACGATAGAGAGTAAAAGAATGCCAAGAAGGAGGTAGGGAGTCGATGTATTAAAAGCTGTGGGAATGTGGGAAAAGGAACCAAATCAGCATCTACACTGACAACTCCTGGTGACACCACATCGTTATCTCCTGCCAGTGGGCCCAGCAGCTCATTTGGCTGCCAGAGACTTTTGGCTTCAGGCTGCCTCTGCACTTCCTTGCTGTTTGGAAGCTGCAAAGCAGTCCTCCTTTCTCTTGTAAAACAAACCCAGGGACATCAAGGGAGAGGGGAGATATTATCCATCTGTTTTGCAGCTGAAGAAAACTAAAAATTGAAATTGAACCGAAGTTGAATGCGCAGATAATCTACGTGGTGCCCATAGAAAGTTGGCAGCAGCATGAAGAAGGTAAAGGAAATTTAGACCACAGTAGCGTGTCATCAGGGTCACTTAGCATGACTCCAGGAGCACAGCTCAAATGGCAGCATGCAGTGGTTATACAATCACCCTGTGCAGTGATGGGATGAGAAACTAAACACTTTATCTTCCCATTATATCAATAGCTATTCTGATAAACAGATTCTAACAACATTATTTACAAATGTTACAGAACTTTAGATAGGTCCATCTTCATAGAGCCAATCCCAGCAAAACTATGAGGTTGGAAAACTTTGTTTTCAGCTCTATGTGATATTCCAGAACCTTCCTAGTCCTTTTTGGTTTTTCTCATTTGCTCCTGGAAGCTCAGTGCTTTAGCTTTCAATACTACTCCTAAAGGGCAGGGACCAGTAAATTCACAAAGGTCGTGAGCTCAAGGTCCATACTGTGCACTTTGCAAGATCTCTTCTTCTCATCAAAGCACATCTTCCTGGCTGTATTCCATTACAGCTATGCCTGCTATGTAATTTCACTACAATATGGTAAAGGGTGAGCATCCCCAAATCTTCAGAGAAACGACTTCCTGGCCTTCTGTCATTCCCCAGCACTAATTAGCAAGGGGGCATCCAACTGATAAAGAAATGCTATGATGATGGAAGATTGTTACGGAACGTATTGTGTCACCAGTCCCCCAAAGACCAGCAGTTAATTCAAATGGCTTCTCCCCCTGTACCTTTGAATAAATAGGAAATAGATGTAGTGTATTATCAGAAAGACAGAAACATCTGATCTGCTTATGCTCAGTGAGTGTTCTACATTAACATGAATCTAATGATCAACTAGTGCAGAATAATGCACCACAAGAGACACTGAGGCAACAAATGGACAGAGGGGAAGACAGCAGCGGTGTGCAGTTTGTCACAGCAGTTGACACTACTTGAGATGCCTACATGTCACACTGGAGTTCCTGAGTTTGAGTTCTGGTACTGATCCAGATTCCAGACCCGGCTAATAAACATCTGGGAAGGAACTGGTGCTGGACCAAGTCACTGGGTCCCTGAAATCCATTTGGGAGACCTGGATTGAATTCCTCCTCTCAGCCTTGGCCAGCCTCGCCTAGCATGGCCCTGGTTGTTGTGGGCATTTGAAGAGTCAATGGGAAACATCTCTTTCTCAGATTCTCTCTCTCTCTCTCTCTTTCTCTCTCTCTCTCTCTTGCTCTCCCTCTCTCTCTCTCTCCCTCTCTCTCACTTCATCCCACCCTCCCTATCTCCCCCACCCCGCTTCCAAATAATCAAAATAAATAAAGAATTTTTAAAGAGAGGTAAGAAAGCAGAGCATGAGAGCTGGGACATAGGTCTTTCTATCCATCCGTCCCTCTCATCGGGTATGAAATACATAGTGAGCTACTTCACCTGTGGAATCTTGGGAAGAAATTAATATTTCTTATTCTTAGGGCACTCAGGGGGGCTACAGAGAGGGCGAGCTGAGGTCACAGATGCCGGGCAAAGCATGGAACTCCTCGCAGCGTCAGCTGCTTGAGAAATGGTAGCTATTACTGCTATTGCCTTTTGATCCTCATTAGTTACTCAACTTTCTTTCCAAACAAAAAACTTGTCTCCTACTTTCCTATTCAAAAGATGGAAATAAAAGTACTTGAATACGAACAGTGTAAATGATAAATACCTATACTTCTTTGCTATTCAGAGCCAATATCAAATCACATTTAAACTGGCTTCTCCAAACCATTTCCACACTTTTTAGGTGCAGTCAGATGAAGTGGTAATTTTCTTAAAATATGGAGCAGTTTGTTTCTGGGCAGAACATGTATTCAGGCTCATAAACATAAACATGCTTTATGCAGCATTTAAGCATGAACCATGCAACTCCAAAGTGCTACAAAAATAAAAACAAAATCATTCCAAGAACAAAGAGATACAGCTAAAGAAAAATGAGGAGGAAGTTTTTAAAAAGAAGCTTTCTATGATGCAAGAGAGGTGAAGAAAAATAAAAATCTGGCTTTGTGAAATGTTTTAGAGGAAGACAGTACCACATTGAAGAAATGGTTGAACACACAGCAAATGACTTTGGTGGCTACTTGTTATTCTAACCTTGGTGTAGCAGCCCCTGCCCCGGGCCAGCAGCGAGCCTTCCTTCAGCAATGACAGCTGTGTAGTGATGCTGAGTGAGGATGCGTTGGTAAACCTGCAGCTCGGCTTGGCTGTAGGAAGGAGGCTGGTAGAGCACGGCCCTTCTGCCATGACTGCCAAAGTGTGTTTCAATAGCCTCTTGGATCTGAGAAAAAAAAAGAAGGCACAAAAATTCAAGATAAAGAAGAAGTACGTTTTCCTTGCAGAACATCATTAATGCAAATCAAGGGCCATTCAGAAAATGATTCTTTATGTTTTCCTTAAGAAATGAAAGACAGATTCTCTCAAAGGCTGAGAAGGACAAAGACTATCTCATACGCAAGAACTGAAGGTGAACTGCATTGTTCTTGCTGTTCCAGAGAGATGAACATTTTAGGCTGTTAAATAGCTGCTTAAGGGAATACTGCTGCGTAGAAAATGCACCTCGATTCTAGCTGGAAATATAAATTAACAGCAGTGTCTTTCATCTGCATTGTGCTTTTATTGTGCATTTGTTCCAGCTGCATTATCTTTTAATAGCTCTTTTAGGTCAACACAGTGGAGGAGACAGAGTCAGAAAGGGTGAGTTTTGTGTCAGGAGGACATGGTCAGAAAGGGAGGCGTTGTAAAAAAATGAGGAAACTCTCAGGAGATCTCCAATGCTGCTATTTCTCTCAATTAACACACAGCAAAATGGATGGCTCTTCCAGTGTGAGAAGATGACAGGCACTGAAGTAGGTTCTTCCTTCACTAGTTTATTGTTCCCCCAAATAAATATTTCTCTTTCTCACAATGGCACCTGGAATTCTACTAGCAGAGGAAATTTCTGAATTGACAAATAGAAAGAAGGCTGGAATTTACATTTACTATAACGCTTAATTGAAGATCCTCTATGTGTTTTGAAAACTTTAGTTTTTTAAGATTTAGCTATTTATCTGAAAGAGTGATACAGAGAGAGGGAGAGACATCTGCTACCATCTGGCCTCAATGGCTGAGGCTGGGCCAGGCCAAAACCAGGATTTTGGGACTTCATTTGGGTCTCCCACATGGGTGGCAGGGACACAAGCACTTGGGTCATCTTCCCCTGCTTTCCAAGACACATTAACAGGGAGGTGGATCAGAAGTGGAGCAGCTGGAATTCTAGCCCTCTGATATGGAATTATGGGGTTGCAAGCAGAGGCTTAACCTGCTATACCACAATGTAGGCCCCAAACTTGAGGTTAAACCTTGAGAAATTCAAGATTTTTTTTTTATTATTCCTGAAAGGAGTAATAAGGCAAAATGGGGAGAGGCTGCAGAAGACGAGGTAAAGGAGATGAGGCAGGAAGCGAAGAGGGATCTTGGAAACACAAAATTGGGAACCCACATTGCTTCTACTAGCAGCTTCAGAACAAACTCTCCCTTGTCCAGGTGTACAGCACAGCATGTACCATGTGTGGTCAGTGCTTTGATTTCTTTATTATTTCCTGATTCTACGTCTTCATCAAAGAACACGGGCCATTCAGACTCAGACCCTGTCTTTCTCCTCTGGCCACATCACATCGTCATCACTTCCATCTCAGATGCCCAATCTGCCCCTTCTTCTATCCCTGTACCATCCACCCGCATTCCGTTCCTCTCTGCACTTGTTCAGCATTCAAACTCTGAATCACCCCCTCAATATTAAAACATTATCTCTTTTGGGAAGTTTTAATTGAAATGCATACTTCATGAGCATTGATTTACGAAAGGAAATTATGTCTTTCCTTCAAGTCAGCTCCCTAACAGCCAGGTCTACATCCCCAAGTGTATCCCCAGTGTCTATCACTATACATAGCTAGACTTCATAAATGAAGACATTGAGTGAATTAATGAACTTTAAAGTACTATCAAAGTCTTTGAAGATATATGGAGAGAAAAAAGAAATTTAACGTCTCCCACATGGATGCAGGGGCCCAAGAACCTGGGCCAACTTCCAGTGCTTTCCCAGGCCACAGCAGAGAACTGGATTGGAAATGGAGCAGCTAGGACTCGAACCAGCATCCCTGCAGTTGGCAGCCTCACCTGCCAGGCCACAGTGCCGGCTCCAAGTTTTTACATAATAATATCTCATAAAGAACAATAAGTCAGGAAAATTGTTTCTGAGTTTGAGTTCGGCCTGGTACCTGCTAACACTGGTGCTTACTGCATGTGTAATGATTGTCACAGGAAGTTACGGCACACCAGCTAAACACACCTTTTGTACAAGCTATATGGGAAGACATAATTGATTAGAAAATTGCTCTTGTTAACGTATATTACACTTTACTGATGAGAAAACTGTTAAATTCCAGGAATCAACCTCCAAGTTTGGGACACAATTTCTGAGCAAATGCTGTAGTTATTTGCAATGCTAAGCTTATAAGAAGTGTTTGACACCAAACACAGGTTGTGTCTTAGACACAAAGGTTTGAGAGAGCTGAGTAGCCCATGCAAGGCCAAAGTAAACAAACAGGAGTCTAGGTGAAAGGGAAAGACAGATGTTTCCAAATATATCAGTGTCACGCAAGCAAAACACACAGTATCCAGAATTCTCTTCTCATGTTATTTTCTTTCATAATCACAGGATGTTCCTCTCTCTTCCAGCTGGCTTAGGCATAGCAGGGATTTGCATCAGAAGGGTATATTTGAAATCTTTAAGATATTTTTATTTTGAAAGATAATACCCTTCCTTGTCCCCCAACCAGGATCATCTTAAGCAAGAGCAATGTAACTTTTACTAGTATAACTTAGATAGAACATATTCTAAATACACTATAATTTCTGGCCATGTTTTGTAAAAATCTTTATAAATAGGCTGAAATTTAACCCACATCTTAGACTACATGGAATAAATAGGAAATGAGCTTGTTAATAAAATTATGTTGTATTATCCTGTAACACAAACTGCCCCGTCCTTGTAATATTTATAACACACTGTATCAGCAGAATGGCTCAATACCAAAGGGCAAGAACAGTTTTAGCCAGTCCAACAACAGGTGCACACCTTGCATAAGCGAAATGAAAACTGCATGAACAATTATGTCAACCGCACCAGCAAATGCATGCAGGATTACTAAATGCCAATAACAGTGCTTTTGGAAATATTTTCTGACTGCTCTTACAATTTTGAAGATATATTTTTGGTGTAAAAATGTCCTTAACCTAGTCACTACTACAACTTGAGATCTTCAACCCTGCTGATCAGAATTTAGAAGAAAAGAATAAGAGTTCCTGTAACCACTATGAACTCTCAAGTCACTTGTCTCACTCCCTTCTTTAGAGAGACTTGCAAAATATTCCCTGAGAAATCATTTTGCTAGACTATATGAAAGTTGTTTTATTTTAAACTGACACATTAAAAATTGTACATTTTACAGAGTAAAATGTGATGTTTATATACACTGTGCAATGTGCACAGTGCACAATCCTTCAAACATTTGGTTTTTATGATGAAAACATGCAATATCATCTCTTCTAGTTTTCACTTCTCAGAGAAATGTAAAGTACATTATCAGTATCTACAGCCCCTCACTATGCAGTAAAACACCAAAACTTACTACTCCCTGACTATGACTTAGTGCCCATTTATCAACCTTTCCCCATTCCTCCCTCCCCATTACACTCCACAACCTCAAGTAACCACCATGATGCCTGTACCTTCTTTGAGATTGAGACTTACATATGAGTGGGATCATGCAGTACTTGTCTTTCTGAGCTTGGCGTCTTTCACTTCCAGTTCCAACATGTTGTGAGCAAGATTCCATCCTTTTTTATGGATGAAGAGTATTCTGTAGTTTATACATACCACATTTTCTTTATCATTCAGCAAGTGATGACCACTTAGATTGTTTCCAGTCCTTGGCTATTGTGAATAGTGTTGCAATAAACACGGGGCAAACTGATTTAATTTCCCTTGGACATATGCATCTACTGTTCACTACCCTAACAGAGGGGTTGCTGGATCACAAGGTAGTTCTATTTTTAATTATTTGATAATCTTCCATATTGCTTTCTACCATAACTGTACTAATTAAATTCCCACCAATAGTATGCAAGCAATCCATTTTCTGAACTTCCTCTCCACCATTTGTTATCTTTTCTCTTTCTGATAATAGCCAATGTATCTGGAGTGAGGTGATATCTCACTGTGATTTTGATTTGCACTGCTCTGATGACTAGTGATGCGGAGCATCATTTCACATATCCATTGATCATTTGTATGCATTCCTTTGAGAAACATCTGTTTTCTTGTCCACTTTTAACAAGATTCTTTTTTTTTCCTGTTGAGTTGCTTCATTCCTTAAATGAAAGTTACTTTTATAACTGAACACATTATTTTTATTTCAAAGCATTCAAAACAGATGTTTTTGTACCACCTAAGACAAAACAAAGGATAGACTGTTGAAATAAACTACTACAAGTGTTCGATGCAACAATGTAGACCAAAATAAGAGAAGGATGGGGAATCAAACACCTGGATTTGATAACTGGTTCCCACTTGCTTGCTTCATCCACTGGAGTAAGTTACACAATCCATCCACATCAGAGTTTGTTCATATGTACAGTTGAAATAGCAAATTCTCCCTCATCAGTGCAAAATAAAAATTAAGTCAGTTTCTGATATGAAAGTATCCAGCATAGAGTCCCTCCACTAAGTTAGGTAAAATATGAATGAAGCTAAATAATAATATTATATTGTAATTCTACTTTTACATTAGGAATTCCACAAGCTTTTCAATTAATATGGTTTGGTGTTTGCCATAAAAAGCAATAAATTATATGCTTCCATATATCTGATAGATGGTTCCCTCTATTAGGGGTCATTATCTTATAATGCACAATTTATATGTTTATTATGTTTATTATTTGCCTTCCCACACCAGAATGTAAGCTAAGTAAAAGCACATATTTTTGTCTGTTTTTCTTTCCTTGGCTAAGGATTGCATTTGGTATATAAGAGGCAAACACTAAATATTTTTAGAATGGATGAACATAAGTATTTTTTCTTTTAATATGTAAGTCTTTGTTATAAATACTACTATGGAAGATTGAGAATGAATTGTGGTTACATTTTGATTAGGAAATTTATTTCAGGGGTAAGCATTTGGCCTAGCAGTTATACCAGTAAGACACCTGCATTACATATCAGAGTGCCTGGGTTTGACTCCCAGTTCTGGCACCTGATTTCAGCCTCCTACTAATGCAAATCCTGGAAGGTATCAGTGATAACACAGGTGTCTGAGTTCTTGTCACCCATGTGGGAGACTTGTATTGAGTTTCTAGTTCTGGCTTGGCGTGGCCCAGTCCTGACTTTGATTTGAAGAGTGAATCAGTGGATGAGAATGCCTCTCCCCCCACCAATAAATAAACAATTTTCAAAATAAATTCATTTCAATAGTATTACAAATAGTAAGAATGACAAAATAAAATTAAATATTTGAGCAAAATAATGAATTTACAGTAAAAAATTGAATAAAGAGCTATATTATAAAAGTACTACATTTTTGATACTCTGTTAGAAAGTCTTTGCCAAGACTTACCATGAAACCAAGAAATATAGCAGGGATGAAAAATAAAAGTCGGTTTTTTCCACATGACAGAAAGATTTTTCCTGGATTTATTAAGGCAGCTGTGTATTTATGACAACTTTTGATGCTCAAATACAAATCATAGAGTAGACTTTTGGAGGTGTGTCATATATGACTAAAAGTTAAATTGCCTTCCTGGTCCAGATTTTTGACACTTTAGAAATATTACTGAGTCTATCATAGTGAATTATGCTTTAATTTTCCCAGTGTAAGGATAAAATACAGGTCTTTTTCCCCATTGTGAAATGTACACTTATTTTGGAAAATGTTAAAAAGAAAATGGAAGGTATTTCCTAGGATGAATACCATACACATTTCCTACTTAAAAATTATCTCATAATAGCAGCACAGTTTAGGGACCCCAGGTTCCTGGATATGCAAGGAGAGGCCCATAAGAATGTGACTACTTGAATGAAGCTTTAGTGAATCTCGGACTGCGTCTTGCAGCTGAATGAACTAAATCTCAATCCCATAATAGAATGGCCACACAGTTCTGAAAATTACCCCATGTCACTGGGCACTTTCCAACTGTCTTCCCAGTCTGTACCTTTGGGCTACTCAAACTCTTAACCTCCAAGGACAGGGAAGTTGGCTCACCTGTGGCTCTATGTCAGTTCTAAAGAAATAACAGAGAAATAAAAACAATAAACTTCCTATATCAAAAGTTTATCTCATGGAGTAGGCATTGTGGCACAGTCAGTTTAGCTCCTGTTTGGGACACCTGTGTCCCACACTGGAGTGCCTGGCTCAAGTCTCTGTTAGTCCATGCTTCTGATCCAGCTTCCTTCTAATGTGTCTGGGAGACAGTGGATGATGGCCTAAGTACTTGAGTTTCTACCACCCACTTTGGAGACCTGAAGTTCCTGGATCCTGGCTTCAGCCTGGTCCACCGTTGGCTATTGCAGGCATTTGGGAAGCGAATTAGCAGATGGAAGTTTTCTTCTCCCTCTGACTCTCCCTCCTTCTGTGTCACTCTGCCTTTCAAACAAATAAACACATCTTTTAAAGAAAATCCCAATAGAGCTTTGATGAAATAGCATTTACTTAGACAGCCATTGCCAAAACTCACAATCATCTACCTTCTGCCTAATTATTACATAGGCACTCTTCACAATGTGTAATTACACATTATTTGTTTAACGTCTGCCTAAACTACTGCTCTGTTCCACAGCATCCTGGACTTGTCTGCTTTGATCATGGTTGAATATGCCATTTGTGGCTGGACTCTAAACAAGAAAGAATGGATAAATGAGTGAGTGAATTAATGGATGCATGAATGCCAAGTAGTCATTCATTATTTGTAAACATATGACTTTGGGGAGTGCAAGAGTGAAGAAAGATGGCTAAGGTCTAGTCCTCAAAAAGTGAACTGTTAAGCAAGAGTAGAAATAAACCATTAATGAAATCATGCAATGTAATTTCCCATGGATATAAGAGTTCTGGTCTGTTAGATAATGACTTATCTCTATTGTGAATTTTGTGTATGAAAGAGAATGACAGAATAAGGGTAATTCTCCAAGGCAGAGAGGAGATGGGAAGAAAATTAAATCAGGAGGCCCTTGAAGGTCAGCACCGTGGGTAATTATATTGTAAGTGGCAAATACGGTCAGGTGGGCAACAAGAAATAACTGGCAATAAGGATACAAATGGAAGAATGCAACATTACTCAGTATCTTGTTAAATAGTCCATAGGAAATATAGGCCTAGTTTTCCTCATCTGCCTCCTCCCCGCTACGGTTTTTAGTAAAAGGAATCAAAGTTCATCAAAGTTGGACCTATCTCTAATGACCAGTGTAAAGTTATCAACTTTTAATGTCTTGACTTCTCAGCAGGTTTATATAGAGGAAGGATATTTTTCTTGCTTTGTAGATAGAGTTCTGTAAGGCAAGGCCTGAATCACAAGATTTCCTAAGAACTATAAGCCACCCAACCCAGAATGCAGAGGTAAAAAAAAAAAAAAAAAAAAAAGAGAAGAAAAGAATAGTAATAGTGAGTGGTCAAACCATAAGAAGGAAGTCCCAGACCTGCCCCAAGAAGGTCTGATCACACAGGGAGAAGCCAGGGAAGCGAGAGCCTGTGAGGGTCTGAGCTGTACGTTCTGTGTTGGGAGCCTACTTTGGTTGAGAACAAGCAAGGAGAAACAGTAACTGGACAGTCAAGACACAGTGTGTGCGACTGAGGGAGGTAAGGACAGAGGATGAAGATGTCCCAGAAGGCCTAAAGAGGAAAAAGGAGAAGGGATTTGCTGTGGAGACCTTACACAATCAGGAGTATACCAGATGGACAGGTATGAGAAGAAGAAAAGAGAGCATAAGAGTGGAAAACAGAAGGGAACGGAAGACACTGACTTGACTATCAGAGCTTGAAAATACTTAATGATGGGGGCCGGTGCCATGGCTCACTTGGTTAATCCTCCGCCTGTGACACCGGCATCCCATATGGGCACCGGTTCTAGTCCCAGTTGCTCCTCTTCCAGTCCAGCTCTCTGCTGTGCCCCGGGAGGGCAGTGGAGGATGGCCCAGGTGCTTGGGCTCCTGCACCCGCATGGGAGATCAGGAAGAAGCACCTGGCTCCTGGCTTCAGATCGGCATAGTGCCGGCTGTAGTGGCCATTTGGGGAGTGAACCAACAGAAGGAAGATCTTTCTCTCTGTTTCTCTCTCTCTGACTATATCTCTACCTGTCAAATGAAAAAAAGAAAATATTTAATGATGAATGGAGTCAAGTTGCCTGATCCCACAGGGAATCAGAAATCCCGATGCACTGGGGATATGGCACGATTTTGGCTTATCCCCTCACATCCATGAAACATCGAGCAGATAATCTAAGGCGAATGCTGAGCTTTCCCAAGTCGCTACAATGTTGAGGGACCCTCTTGTCACTGAAAGCTTTGGGACACATGATGCCTTTCTGAAAGCAGAGCCCAATATAGAGCCTGTGTGACCGAAAACAGAACAGAGGAGGTGAGAACAGAACATTGCAAGACAGCACCTAAGCTCTCTTAATTCTGTAGTGAATTAACAGAGCTGAAGTTCTGTGTACCCCTCACCTCTTCTCAGGCCAGCCACACACATAGCCTGACTCAGGGAGGTTGGCACACATTGACAAGACAACCAAGAACACAAGGAAGGTGATTCTCTCCTTGAGGCCATATCCTGGGTCTCCAGCCTCTTGCCCAGCCGTGGCTTGCATAGTTGTTGGCTGCCCATCTCTGCTCCCACTGAAATGATCATCCACTTCAACCAACGGGAAGGATCATATTGTAGTTCCCTTCTCTGATTCCCCAATTCCTCCTTTTTCCCTAGTCTCCTCTGGAGACTTTCCTCCAGCTAATTTAAGACTCCTTTCCCTGAGAGGCCACCCACCGTGCACAGCTGTGGGTCATCAGTTTACTATTTACTGGAACTTTACAGACATGACAAAGACCCAGCTGAGATTGTAAAAACACAGGAATAGCTGGGATATGGTGGTTTTGATGGCTTCCTTCAAGATAGCTTTAAAAAAATAAGATAAACATAAAAAGAAAAGATCAAGACTGTCCTTTGCTTTTACTTTTGGCACATCTGAAGTTGCTCCCTACTTTCAAGCATATAAAAACTACTCCCAAGAGTCCCTCTCCCCTCTCTGCTCTGTCCCCTGACTTCCTCTATCTACCCTCATCCCTCTCCCCTCTGTTTCAGACCCATAGAGCTTAACAAGAAGAGTCTATTTTCTTTCCATCCTCAAGCCCTGATCACTGTTGCTGATTTCAGAGTAAATGCCTCCAGCTGACTCTTTGAGGATCCTTATTGCCTTCACAGTCTTATCACAGTGGCAGCAGTAAAGGACATCCGCGATGAAGAAAATACAGAATTGACAATCCACAATCATGAAATAACAAGTAGAGGACAAGGAGAGACCTTGTTCTTTTGAAACATGTTAAAATAATAGCAAGTCTCTGTCTCCTGATGCCTAAACAATGAGTTAATTCAGCAATTCAGCCTTAAAATAGTAAGTCTATACAAAGGCAATATAACAGAGAGGAAAGAGAACTGGGGCCATCACAATATCAATACCTAAGTGGCGTACAGTCTACCAAACACTTTCTTAGATGCCCGAGACTTTGAATCAGAGTTCAAGGCTTTTTCAGCCACACCCCCAGGGTATTCTGAATCCTGTCTCCCACCCCTCACTCATTATTCACTTGTACTACTTAGGTTTCACTTGAACTTCACTTTTGTCATCTGCAAACAACCACCAGCACTGTATGGATCAAACAAGACTTGGCTCTCCGAAGTCTTATGACATCAACAGTAATGGACTAAGGGTGGAGACTTGATCTAGCTATAGCTTCTTCGAAGTGGGCCTGGTGGAAGGTCTTTAGGTCATCAGGGCTTGCTCTTGAAGGTGGTTCTCCAAAGATGGTTGATTACATAGGTGGAGCCTGCTCACAGAGTCTGTCTCTGCCTCCTACCTTGCCTTGTGATCACTCCTCCATATGCTCACCATTGCCAGCTTCCACCAGATGCCAGACCCATGGGGCTGCCCAATACTGAACTAGGAACCTCCAAACTGAAAGCCAAAATAAACCTTTTCCCTCCCAAGAAACTCCTCTCAGATATTTTAGTTAAAGCAATGAAAAGCTGACTAACACACACAACATCCCTCTTATTTTTCATGGAACTTCAAGAGTGACAGGAGAATCAGTTACACAAAAGCATTCCAAAATATATGGTTCCTCTCAAATATCGGGTGCTGTAAATATGTATCTCCTAAAGCAATTGTTGGATAGAAAAGCCTCTCAAAAATGGAAAATTTGCTCAAGAAAGCCTTAAAAATGTTGATCAGATGATTCTGTGGGGCTTCTGTCAAGTTAAAAGTAGAGTATGAAAAGATAGTATTGGCCGGTGCCACAGCTCACTAGGCTAATCCTCCGCCTTGCGGCGCCGGCACACCGGGTTCTAGTCCCAGTCGGGGCGCCGGATTCTGTCCCGGTTGCCCCTCTTCCAGTCCAGCTCTCTGCTGTGGACAGGGAGTGCAGTGGAGGATGGCCCAAGTCCTTGGGCCCTGCACCCCATGGGAGACCAGGAGAAGCACCTGGCTCCTGCTTTCGTATCAGCGTGGTGCTCTGGCCACAGCACGCCAGCCGTGGTGGCCATTGGAGGGTGAACCAACAGCAAAGGAAGACCTTTCTCTCTGTCTCTCTCTCTCTCACTGTCCACTCTGCCTGTAAGAAAGAAAGAAAGAAAGAAAGAAAGAAAGAAAGAAAGAAAGAAAGAAAGAAAGAAAGAAAGAAAGAAAGAAAAGATAGTATTTATGTATTAGGGATATTAAAGCACTTAAAAACAATCAATGAATTACCATCTCCACTATGCTTCTCTGAGAAGAGTGTAGAACTAGGGAGTGTACTTTTAGCCTAGTGGTTAAGACATCTACATCCCAGGTTTTGATTCCCAGTTCCAACTCCTCACTTCAGCTTCCTGCCAATGCAGAACTTAATACAGAAACATTGATGGATCGAGGGATTGCGTCTTTGCCACCCTCATGAAAGACCTGGATGGAATTCTCAGCTCTGAGCTCTGTCCCTGTCCTAACACCAGGCCATATAGGCATTTAGGGAGTAAGCAAGCAGATGGGAGTGCTCTCTCTCTCTCTCTCTCTCTCTGCCTCTTAAATAAAAAAACAGTGATGCCATATATACAATAAGCATAATTATTAGATTTGAAAGCCCGACAAGAAAATAGGTAATGTGTTAATTGCATAACTAAGTACAGTTCAATTTTATTTTTAATTTTCTATAAATTTACACATCAAGATATATAAAACATTATATCGGACATTGTATTCTTTGTTTACATCTTACAAAATATCATTAATATTGTCTGGACTTTACCTATTCAATCCCTGAATTCCCAACTTTTATTTTTTATTTTAATCCTCATCCCCTTCCCTCCACTCCCCAAACCACAAAGCTTGATGCTCATCCTCCCAGGGTCCATCCTGCCCAGCTTATGACCTCAAGTGCCCTCTGAGCTCGGCTGTCCTCTCTGCACTTCCCTTCTGCACACACAGACCCCAGGGTTTTGCAGTGGATCACCACTGAAGAACTCGTGGCAGCCAGCCCACAATCTCTGGCACCAGAGCAAACATGTTCTCCTCTGGTCAGAGCTCAGCCTAATGAAACACCTGCCGGATGTAAGGGTAGAATTCAGGCACTGAGCTGAGGATTAAGAGATACTCCATCCACTGCTTATCCCGTCATAACACTGATATCCTCCCTGAGAGAGCAGGATAGAATCCTAAACCACTTCAAGTGTTTAATCTTTTCAATCCCATAGATGTAGCATCTCTGACTCCTGGCTTCTCCCCCTCAGCACTCACACCTATGCAGCAATCAATTTATCTGGGTTCTCCCCAGAAATCCAGGACCCCAAAGAACTACACAGGTATTTGAAGGCAAGTATCCAACAGACTCTATGCAGGTGGTCCTACACCTCCAGGACAGCTGAGGTCGGCTTTAGTTCTTGCAGAATGAAGGGTTGAAAGGATAGAGAAACTCTGCTTATACTACCCATGCAGGAACCAAAGCATTAAGAAAAATAGGAAGAGGCTTAAATAGTCAGACATCATCTTCCACATGAAAGAAGACCAAGGTTGTTGTTTTTGTTGTTTGGACAGGTAGAGTTATAGGCAGTGAGAGAGAGAGACAGAGAGAAAGGTCTTCCTTCCATTGGTTCACCCCCCAAATGGCCACTACGGCTGGTGCTGTGTCGATCCGAAGCCTGGAACCAGGAGCTTCTTCCTGGTCTCCCATGCTAGTGGAGGGGCTCAAGCACTTGGGCCATCCTCCACTGTCTTCCCGGGACACAGCAGAGAGCTGGACTGGAAAAGGAGCAACCGGGACTAGAACCCGCACCCATATTGGATGCCGGTGCCGCAGGCGGAGGATTAATCAAGTGAGCTATGGCACCGGCAACCCAAGGTTTCTTAAAACACATTTATGCCTTAGCACGCATTCTGTTTTCTTGTTTGCTCTGTGCATTGCATCCTCATGGCTTTTTACTCTCCACAGCTTCTTCATATTATTCAGTCAGATTGGTGGCCACTACTAACTAATAAAAGGGCACTTCAAAGAGTTTATGGAAAATTGTAATTAAATGATAAATTTATTTTGTTGTAAAAATATTTCAAAATCCATGTGTACATTTTTTACAATATGCATTATCCATGAACTTTTTGACGATGCCTGATATAAAACATGGACTATTCTTGGACACCATCTTGGGGAGCACTTTTCCTAGCCTTACTGAGCCTAGGAACACTTTTCCATGCTTCCTCACGTTGCCAGATGCTGCACTACCACAAAAACACATCATAACAACCTCACGTATTGCTTTCAAAATCAGTCATAGACCTCCCCGATTACATACTGATTCTAGAACACTTAAATATCAGACAGCCAACTTCTTGCTTCCCAAAACAAAACTTGGCAGGCAATGGTAATATCTAAAAATACCAGAGCCTAAGTACTATTTCTCAGAGAAAAGAATAAGACATTATCTAATATTGATACCAAGTTGTCAAGTCCCTTAACTCCCTAGCCCTTCCTTAATGGGACAGACTGTTTTACAATAGAGTCTGACTTCCTTCCATGGCTGGCTAGAAAAGCAAGATCCCTTCCTAGAAGCCCAGTTTATTCTTCGAAGGTCCAGGAGAAACCATCCTTTTTGGTTTTGACAGATGGCTGAAATCTTCCCAGGAAAGCAGAAGGTGAGGTCACCTTTTAAATGGAGGAAGACTTGGGTGGCCAGATTGTGTGGGGTGACCAGAATTTCACAATCCAATGGAAAGCTCAAAAGAATTCAAGGACTGTTGACCACTACTATTGGAGATACACAATGAACTTGCTTTAGATCCTGTTTATGCATTCATTTCACATCTATATGACAGGGATTATATAAATTGATATCTGCCCTGACTCAAATGTTTTTTGTTTTGCTTTGTTTTTAAACTTCACAAGAGTATGGGTACATGATTTAAAATGCTTGGTGACATTGTTTAGAGTTTTGCTAAGAACTGTGCTTAGGATCACATGCAGATCATTGGATAATGAGTCACATTCCCATTTATATCACAGAAAAAGAGCTTCCTTTGAAGACATCATTATTTTATATTTTATATTAAAATATAAAATAAACTCTTTTAGATTCCACAGATAAGTGACATGGTTTCATATTTGTCTTTCTGTGTCTGTTTTATTTCATTTAACATAGTGCCCCCTCCCCCCAGTGTCATCCGTGTTGCAAATAGCAAGAGAGTTCATTCTTTTTTTTTTTTTTTTTTTTGGCTGTACATATCCCATTGTGTTTGCTAAAAAGCTTAATGGTAAAATAGAATTAAAAGATAGAAATTGGGGCCAGCATTCTGGCATAATGGGTTAAGTCACCGCCTATATGAGAGCTGGTTCCAGTCCCAGCTTCTTTACTTCCAACCCAGCTCCCTATGCACTTCAGAAAGCAGCAGCAGATGGCCCAAGTGCCTGGGCCCCTGCATCCACGTGGAAAAACCAGATGAAGTTCCTGGCTCCTGGTTTCAGCCTGGCCCAGCCCCAGCTGTTGCAGCCATTTGAGTAGAGAAACGAGCAGATGGACAATCTCTCTCTCTCTCTTTCCCTGTAACTCCACCTTTCAAATAAATAAACTAAATCTTTTTTTAAAAAGATAAAAATTATAAATGTTATTTTCAACATAAGATCCATTAAGCTTGTGACACTTTGTAAGTAATGATGGCAACCATTTAGGCCATCTCTAAAGAACTGAAGGACCAATGTTGTAGTACAGTGGGTTAAGCCACTGCTCTTGACACTGCCATTCCACATCAGAGTGCTGGTTCATGGCCCGACTGCTCCACTCCCAATCCAGCTCTCTGTTAATGTGCCTGGGATAGCAGCATAGGATGGCTCAAATAGCTGAATCCCTTCCACCCTTGTGGGAGATCTGGATGGAGTTCCAGGCTCCTGGCTTCAGCCTGACCCAACCCAGGCTAATGCAACCATTTGAGAAAGTGAAACAACAGATGGGGCTAGTGCAGTGGCACAGCGGGTTAACGCCCTGGCCTGAAGCACGGCATCCCACATGGGTGCTGGTTCAAGACCCGGCTGCTCCACTTCTGATCCAGCTCTCTGCCATGACCTGGGAAAGCAGTAGAAGATGGCCCAAGTCCTTGGGCCCTTGCACCCGCATGGGAGACCCAAGGAAGCTCCTGGCTCCTGGCTTTGGATCGGTGCAGCTCCGGTTGTAGCAGCCAATTGGGGAGTGAACCAGTGGATGGAAGACTTCTCTCTCTCTCTCTCTCTCTCTCTCTCTCTGCCTCTCATCTCTCTGTGTGTAACTCTGACTTTCAAATAAATAAATAAATCTTTGAAAAAGAAAGAAAGTGAAACAGCAGAAAGAAGATCCCTCCTTCTCTCTCTCCCTCCCTCTATGTGTGTGTGTGTGTGTGTGTACCTGTTTGTCTTTTGAAAAATCTTTTTTTAAAAAAGAACTTAGGATTCTGAGAATTTAATAAAATCATTTTGCATTATTATTAAGAAAAAGTGCCCTTGAAAGACTTTGGTTTTAACAACAGGAAACAAAAAGAAACCAGAAAGAGCCAAATTAGGACTGCAAACTGGATGCCTTATAGCTTATAGTCTTGCTAAATCGACAGGAACCTTGTCATGGTGGAGAATGACTCTCTATTAAAGCTTTCCTGGTGTTTTCTTCTAAAGCTTTAGCTAACTTTCTCAAAACACTCTTCTAATAAGCATGTTACCTTTCTTTGGCCTTCCAGAAACTCAACAAGCAAAATGCCTTGAGAATACCCCCCAAGAAACTGCTCCCATGATCCTCACTTGCTTTGTGTATTTTTCTCATCTCTTGGTAGCCATTGCTTTGGTTGTGTTTCTGATTATCTTTAGGATTGCACTAGTAAAGCCATGTTTTATCTCCTATTACAACATTCCCAAGAAATACACTGGGATCTTGATCCCATTTGTTTAAAATTTCCATGGACAGCACTGTTATTATCTACAACTGATCTGGACACAAAGTTTTGGCACTCATGAAGCAGAACCTTTGTTCCACTTCGATTTTTCAGTCAGGATTGTCTAAGCTGAACCAAATGACTACAGCACTGTTTCTGCTGTTAATCATAATCATTTGTACTCTTCAATAAAGGCATGAACAAGATTAGTTTTTCCTTGGAAATTAATATGGATGGTCTGCTAAAGCGGGATTCATCCTCAAAATCATCCTGCCCCTTCTTAAAACGAGTTACGCATTTGTAAACTGTAGATTTCTGTGAGACACTGATGCAATAAACTTTTCGCAGTGCATCAGTGATTTCAACATTCTTCCACCCAAGCTTCACCATAAATTTCACGTTTGCTCTTGGTTCAGTTTCAGCAGAATTCATGTCGTTTTTACAGGAACTCTTTTTAAACCATGGTCTTATTCTTAGTAGTGCCTCAAACTAGATCCTGCTAACAGGTTATAACAAACTTACTTTGATACAAAACAATTGTTAAATCCATGAACAGTTTTTTCATCATGTTAATTTTCCACAAACTTTTGGAAGACCTCTCATATATAACAAATTTTCTTGACCCATTCAGCCACTGGTGAAAATGTAGAATGGATACTATGTACTTTCAAAAAAAATGATAACTATGGATATAAATAATTTGCTGATTAGCTAGATTTAATCATTCCACAAAGAAGATGTATTTCAATATACAATGAAAACATACAATGTTGTTTGTCTAAAAAAGGATAATTCTAGCTTCTTGAGGTTCATGTGTTGAAAATAATATATTTCTACAAGTACGATTTATCTTCTCTAGCAAAGCAAATTTGGTTAAAGAAGACAGTATGACTTTAAGTATCTCTTTTTTTAAAAAAAAATATAGTAAGCATACTTCCTTTTCCTCTGCCCTCATCTCCTTGCCCACAGAAAAATTAGATTTGTACCTCAAATTTAACTGCTTTTAAAAAGCTTATGTAGCTCCGGCTGGCGCCGCGGCTCACTAGGCTAATCCTCCACCTGCGGCACCGGCACCACGGGTTCTAGTCCCAGTTGGGGCGCCGGATTCTGTCCTGGTTGCCCCTCTTCCAGTCCAGCTCTCTGCTGTGGTCCAGGAAGGCAGTGGAGGATGGCCCAAGTCCTTGGGCCCTGCACCCCATGGGAGACCAGGAGAAGCACCTGGCTCCTGGCTTCGGATAGGTGCAGCACGCTGTCCACAGTGGCCATTTGGGGAGTGAACCAATGGAAGGAAGACCTTTCTCTCTATCTCTCTCTCTCTCACTGTCTAACTCTGCCTGTCAAAATAAATAAATAAATAATACAAATTTTAAAAAAAAGCTTATGTAGCTCAAAAATACTCGAATAAATAGGTGTAGTTTGTATGGTGGGAAGTTACAGATGTAATGTCACTCAGAAGTAAAAAAAAGATAGTTCTTGAAGATAATAAAGGGAGAAATGAGAGGAAACTCATTTGAAATCACTGCCCTCTGGTTGCGTCCAGTAAGGGAAGGTTTCTGCTCAATAAGAAATCCAACTTTCCGGTTGATGCTTTGCTAAGGTCAGGTAGTTCCTACACTGTTACAGAAAAGTTAATTTCCTGTCCCATTTTTTCATGAAGCATTGTGCACTTTGGCTGAATTAATGGTAGATTTTCCACTAGGGAAGGACCAGGCTTAGGGCTGAAGCTGTTGGAATGCTATTATACTTTTATTTCTTGTTAAAGAAACACTGAAGCATACTGAAGCAACAAGAGGGAACTCAATTGTGACAGCACAATTTTGGACTCCTACTGGCATTTTGAAACATAATTTTGTAACTTGACACCTATATAGCATACCATACAATAACTTTTTAATGGAAATAAAGAGAATTTCTGTATTTACATTTATGTTGCATATATATGTATTCTTTTCCCAAAAAGACACCAAATGTAATGAGAATATTTTTACAATATTGTCCTTTGAGATATGGTAACATTTATTCCCCTGCCCTTTATAATCTCAGTGGTTTTGAAAGTACTCTCAACTGCAGTGTCTAATGTGATCCATGGCAGCTCCATGGCAGGCATTTCCATCGCTAGGTTATAGACCAGGAAAACCAAACCCAAGGAAATCATTTGTCCATCATCACACAACTGTTCATCATTGACTCTCCATTTCAATCCCAGATAACTTCTCGTTCTCCTGGAGAGAGTGAACAGGTCACAGAGAGGTCTGGTTCAACATGTGAACTTTTAACAGGTTGTTCTGGTGGGTTCATACATATGCACCAGCACCCCAAACCACACATTTTGTCAAAATAAGAAACACCAGGACCCTGGACCAACATTACTATTTAAGTAAGTTCTTATTGCAGATTATTCACTATAAGATGTATTCCTTCATCTAAGTTTCTCATCTTGAGTTGGCTACTTTATACCATATCCCTCTTTCAAGCATACTCTAAATATAATCAGGGCAGCAGATACCAATTCCAATTTCCCAATATAGGCTGTATGATACAAGCATTTGGCTATGAAAATAGCAAAAGTAATAAATAATTTACAAGTATGTCAAACACCATGTTTTTATAAATCACGGAAAGATTTGTTGCATTCTCACTATTTGTGGTCAAACACACTTTCTCAAGCATAGGAGGAAGGAAGCCATATGCACAACCATGCAAAGTCAGTGGAATATGCATACATTCGACTGTATCTATAGGTCTCACAGTGGAACAGTGACACATGTTAGCACAAAACAAGCAGTTTTATAGGTTTGCTTGAACAAAGTTCAAGGAAAAAAAATCACCCAGGTTGAGAACCAAAATTATAGAATATAGGGGCCGGCACTGTGGCATACTGGGTAAAGCCATCACCTGCAGCACCTGTATCCCGTATGGGTGCTGGTTCAAGTCCCAGCTGACCCACTTCCCATCCAGCTTTCTGATAATGGCCTAGGAAAGCAGCAAAGGATGGCCCAAGTCCTTGGGCCCTTGTACCCACGTGGGAGACCTGGAAGATGCTCCTGGCTCCTGGCTCCTGGCTTTGGACTAGTCCAGCCCTGGCCATTGCAGCCATTTGGGAGTGAACCAATGGATGGAAGATCTCTCTCTCTCTCTCTCTCTGTCTCTCTCTCTCTCTCTGTTTAACTCTGCCTTTCAAATAAATACATACTTTTTTAAAAAAATACTTATTTATACAGGCATGTGTGTTTGTATATATACATATATATATATATATATATACATTCTTGAAACATCTATAATATTCTCCACATTAACTGCTTTGTTTAAACTCAGATAAATTCTTAGGGATGAAAAAAAACATAGCATCATCTATTGAATGCCATCTCCAGCCAACCACTATATTTGATGTTTTCAATCACATAATTGCATCCTGTTCTCACAAGTAGGACTTGGTTGGTTCTGCCTTCCAAATGAGAAGAAATAGTTTAAAACCTCAAGTGAAACGTTCCTTGGTCCTATACCTAGTAAATGATTCAGCTGCGATTTGCACCAACTAGTTCTGTGACATATCCATAATCTGTTGCACTTATTCAGTAAGCCTAACCGGGTTCAGATAAAAAAAAAAAAAAACTTTGCAGAAGATATGTGGTTCTATTCTCAACAACAATATACAGAGTTACAGAGATTCCCCATTACCAAGTCACTCTGACTGGGCTGTACCAAGAGTGAATAGGTGGGATTTCTATTGAAAGCCCCCACCCAGATAAGGGTTAGATACCAAAGGTTGTCATATTTTAGGGCACATGATCAAGCCTATCCTGTACTTCCAAATTCATTTGCTCTTCTTAATAATTATCCTGGTTCAACTATTATTTTGCATCATTAGTACCCTTAGCGTCTATTAGTGAATTTAATGGAAAGTTGAATTAATTTTTTATTAAGATCCTCATTGGGCCAGCACTGTGGTGTAGGGGTTAAACCACTGCCTGTGACACCAGCAGCCCACGTGAGTAAGAATTCGAGTCTTGGCTGCTCCACTTCCAATCAAGCTCCCTGCTAATGTGCCTGGGAAAGCAACAGACGATGGCCCAAGTGCTTAGGTTCCGGTACCCAATTGGGAGACCCAGAAGAAGCTCCTCATTCCAGGCTTTGACCTGGTCCAGGCCCAGCTTTGCAGCCACTTGGGGATGGAAAATTATCTTTCTTTCTCTCTCTCTCTCTCTCTCTCTCTCTCTGTAACTCTTGCCTTTCAAACAAATAAATAAATCTTCATATTAAAGAAAGTCCCTCATATATAGCATATTTAATTTTTGTTATATATCTTAGATTTATATTTTGAACAGGTATCCAAAAAGTACAAAAGTTGACAAAGTACTGTTTACCTTGTAAAATGCCAACTTTTTTTTACAGTTGCCGTCAGAGAACATAAATCTTATTTTAGAAAGTGAGCTCATCCTTTCAGTGAGAACGACTTCCTAGGAAAACTATCCAAAGGAAGCCAACGAGAAAAGTAAAACCCAAAACATTCCTTTCACTCCAAAAGGGCCACAGAATCAAATTTCTGATAGCAAAAAGCACTTTTTATATGTCAGTGTATCCAACGGTTTCCACTTCAGTTTATCTTTTATGAGTTTTCAATTACGTTAGCATAAATAACAGGCATTTATCCTCGTGGTTAAGACACATCCCACAGAGGTGTGCCTGGGTTCCACTCCCAGCTCTGGCTTCTGACTCCAGTTTCCTAAAATACAGAGTCAGGGGAGAAGCAGCAGTTATGGATCAAGTGATGAGGTTCCTGCCACCCACATAGGAGACCTGAATAGAATTCCCAGCATCTGTCAGGTTTTGGAGAGTGAACCAGTGGATGGGCGCTCTGTCACTCTGCTTTGCTCTCTCTCTCTCTCTTTCTCTCTCTCTCTCCCTCTTTCTCTCTCTCACTCCTTGCCTCACAAATACATTTTTAATTTTTAAAGCGCAGGAAAAAAAAACAGAATTCTTCAGAGAAAGAAAGAAGCAGAAGCTACTGACACTATGTGATAACACAAGAAGGAATGCTACCTAAAATACTATTAGCACTAGCCGGCACCATGGCTCACTAGGCTAATCCTCCGCCTTGCGGCGCTGGCACACCGGGTTCTAGTCCCGGTCAGGGCTCCGGATTCTGTCCCGGTTGCCCCTCTTCCAGGCCAGCTCTCTGCTGTGGCCAGGGAGTGCAGTGGAGGATGGCCCAAGTACTTGGGCCCTGCACCTCATGGGAGACCAGGAGAAGTACCTGGCTCCTGCCATCGGATCAACGCGGTGCACCGACTGCTGTGCGCCGGCTGTGGCGGCCATTGGAGGGTGAACCAACGGCAAAGGAAGACCTTTCTCTCTGTCTCTCTCTCTCACTGTCCACTCTGCCTGTCAGAAAATAAAAAAAAAAAATACCATTAGCACTTTGACACATGGGAAATTTAACATATTTTGTTTAAATGTGAGTTTCAGCAAGAATTCATTAAAATTTTTCTAATGTAAGCAAGTTGGAAATTGTTTCAAATTCTCTCAGAATTACCATGTTTTTACCCATATACATATTTCATTATAAAAAGTTAACAGAGATCTAATCAGCTATCAGAGAAATCCACAGGCAGTAAGTGCTCATCTGGCAGCTCCACTAAGCCCATGAGAAGTTGTAAAGCTTTCAGTATGCTGACGATAGCTTCCAAGGGTCTCTTATACACAGACCTCTATGTTTAGAGTCCATCAGCATAATTTTTAAATCCATACTTTCAAATCTGGTTAAAATATAAAAATGTATAAAAGAAAAAGTTCAGTTTTCAATAGAATGAACTAATTAAAAAATGAAAATTCCTACAAAGGTGAGATGATGATAGCAAGGAGATAAGGAAGATGTAATAATTAGAATGGCACATCGACTGGGAAAGGATTCTTGTATTTGTTTTACTATGATTGATAACTTGGGGACGTTTATGGGATAAGGATCTCAAGACAAAGGAGCAGAAGATAGTAGAAGAGATCAGTGAGTTAACGAGGCAAATTCAGTCTAACAAAATAGTACGATGATTATCATTAGCCAGAGTCCATGAGATCATATCAGAAAGAAGGAACTCAGAAAATTCTCATGCAAGAATTAGGAAACTAGCGTTCTGCAAAGAGGAACAAAGAGGTAGAAGGAGTTCCTCTCATTTCCTGGCCCCTGCTACAAAGTTGGCCTTCTCTGACCCTGAAATTTTCATTCATTGACTATATACTTACTTAGTGCTCACTGTCAGATGCTATGTTAGCACTGGGATGGAGCAGTAAATAAATCAAATAATAACTTTGGTCATAAGAGGCTTTATTCCATATAGAGAGATAACGCACAACTCAACACATGTAAGTATTCCAAAAAAAGTTCATGGAACTGGAATTAATTACAAGTTTACTTTGATGCAGAAAAATCTTGAAATTTAAGCATACAAGAGGTTCTAACAGTTCATGTAAATGTGTGTGATATTTCACTATACATGAATTTCAAAATTTTAATTGTTAAAAAAATTGTTCATCTCAACACCTTACACTTTAAAAAAAGAAGACACAAAATTTAGTGAAACAGAGGGTCTTTCCTACGGATAAGAAGATCTGATTTTGAGTGACACATCAGTCTCCCTAAATTTTGTCTTGATCCCAGAGGTTCATCTTACTGAATAGGTAACTGCTTCTAGGCTGGAAGACAAGAAGAAGAACTTAAGGTTTTCATCTTGGTCATTCCTTACTAAAGAACTGACTTACATTCATTGCAGCTATTTATCACTCACCTACTTTGTGAAGGTCAAATGTCAGGGTCTATAAGGACTACAGGAAGTTAAGCAGTAATTATTCTGACTTTAATATGTACCGAGTTCTTTCTATCTTCCAAACACCTTAAACACTTTGCATAATTCCTCTCATTTAAGCCTTATGTTAGCCTTGGGAGGTAGGTAATAATATATCCATTTGGAGGCAAGGAAGTTAAATCCTAGAGGGGTCAGGAAATGTGTTCAAGGTAGTAAATTAACAGGTGACATTAATTTAATTCCAAAACTAATGTGCTTAACTATTCTGCCCCCCCCCATTTATATTAGTTCCCTAGAGCTTCCAAAATAAGTACCACAAACTGGGTGGCTTAAAACAACAGAAATGTGTTGTCTCACAGTTCCAGAGCCTAAAACATGAAATCTAGGTGCCAGCGGCAGCATGCTGTCTTTGAAATCTGTACAGGAATCCTTTCTTGCCTTTTCTGAGTTCCTTGTGGTCTGACAGCAGTCCTTGGCATCTTGAGTGTATCGCTGCATAACTCCAATTTACCTGGCATTCTCCCTGAGTGTCTCTGTCTCCTTATAAGTACAGTAGGCATATAGGATCAGGGACCTATCCCTCTCCAATGTGACTTCATTTTAACTAATTACATCTGGGACAGCTGTCAATCTATATATAGCTACATTCAGAAGCAGTGGTGATGAGGATTTCAACATTTTTTTGGGGGGGGAGGACACAATTCAATCCATGACATCACTGAATGGGGGTAGCCGACAGGGATAGGATAGAGATGGTTAGAAAGAACAGGAGTCTCAGTTCAATTCTGTCCTCCCTATCAACTTGATAAGTTACTTTGAGGCACTTTCTGTGAGCTTCATGTTTCTCATTTATAAAGGAAAGATGCTGAACTAATAATCTTTAAGTTATTTCCAGTTCTTATATTCTACTATCCCTTTTTTTCTAAATAATGATAAATAAACATTAGTTATATTTGGGATGTTTAAGCAAACATCTGCTTATGGAGATAAGGGCAGCCATAATAGAGGAGGTGAAATTTAATGAGTTTCAGAATGCTTTAAGAATGACCATGGGGGTGGGCGTTTGGCCCAGTGGTTAATATGGTGGTAAACATGACTGTGTCCCATGCCAGAGTACTTCAGGTTTGATCCCCAGCCCTGGCTCCTGACTCCAGCTTCCTCCTAATGCAGACCCTGGAAAACTGTAGTGATGGCTCAGGTAATCAGGTTTCTACCACATGTGTGGCAAGTTGGATTGAGCTTTTGGCTCATGGCTTCTGTCTGGCCTAGTCCCTGTCATGTTGGGCATCCAGGGGTGAAGCAGCAATAGGAGATCTCTTCTCTCTCCCTCTCCTCTCTCTTTCCCTCCCAACTCCCTCACTCTTTCTCAAATAAATAAACTTTTTAAAAAAAATTCCACTACAGGAGAAAATACAAATAATGTAACAACAACAACAACAAAGAATAGTCATGAAGATTTTATCTAGAGGTGTTGACAGGGCAGAGTCCCTGGAAAGAGGACTCCAGAGACAGGCAGTGATGCTGGCATTAGGAGAATATGGTGCTGGCTCTATGACAGATTCAATCAGGGGCAGAGAGGCGGTAAGGCTGGAGAAGTATGTTGGGGCATGCTGGGGTGGAGGGTGGCTTCTACTCAGTTTACTGGGCTCGACATAGCTACTGAAGATGGTTCAGCACAGTTATTTTGGGAGTTGTGCATAGATAGTTTAGAATGTGTGGGCAGTTGGGTAGCAACTAGTTAGACTACTGAAATAGCGGCAATGGGGACTCAGAACCAAGGGTGTGAAGGTAGAATCTAAGGTTTTGGAATTTGGTTGGCTATTATCTGGATTCATTTTGAGGTCTAGGAATAATTCCATTTTACATAAGCCATAAAGGCTTGTGTTACAGTGATATTTACTAAAATTACTCAGTTTAATGAAGTACTAATGTACATGATGTTCTCAAAGAGAAGTCATAAGTTATAGCTAAAAAAGGACTACCATGTCTAAAAGCAGCATATCAACCCTGAAGAGGAAATCTAGGTATAGGGCAGAAGCCAAGGAGGTGGAGAACAGACTGGAAAGCAACAAGCAAATTGGGCTGAGACAAATGGTTCCAAATAAGGAATATCAATAAGGCAAGAGCATTGTAGACTTTACAAAAAATGTATATATATGGTTAGCATCACCAAAGTGTACACTTAAAAATAATTAAGAGACTAAATTTTGTAGTTTGTGTGTTTTTTACTACACTTAAATTTTTTGAGGTTAATTTCTTTTTTAAGAAAGAAGGAAACCTGCAGAATGTTGTGGGCTTTCTAATTTGGAGCTGGTCATGTGGTTCAGTGGCATGCCTCAGATCTGATAGGGAGCCAAACCAGATGGCTTTGGTGAAGAGTAAAATATAGAGAAGAAAAAAGGAATATCAAAGAAAAATATAAGATTTAAAACCTATGCATCCTGAGGGCTGGCACTGTGGCACAGCAGGTTAAACTGCTACTTGTGTTGCTAGCATCTCTGCCTCCAGTCTAATTTCCTGATAACGTACCTGGGAAGGCAATGGAAGACGGCTCAGATACTTGCACCCTTGCCACCCAAGCAGGAGACCAGGATGGAGTTCCTTGCTCCTGGTTTTGGCCTGGTCTGGCCTGGACCTGGTTGTTGTGAGCATCTGGGGAGTGAAACAACAGATGGAACCTCTCTCTCTCTCTCTCTCTCTCTCTCTCTCTCCATCTACCCCTGCCCAGTGTGTGTGCACACGCGCACATGGGTCTCCCTCACTCTTTGTCACTTTTTCAAATAAACAAATGTTAAAAATAGAAACATATATTCTGGAAAATGGAGAAGGAGAGGCTGAATTCTAATTCGTGAAAATAGGTCAAGAGGAATCACTGATTTGGGTATGAAAAATTCAAGAGAAAGCTATTTGAGTTTTTGTAACTTTTGTGCTATTCTTGAAAATATAGCAAGAAATTAGAGATGCAGGTGATGAATGATCTTTTCAAGGGTAATAATTAACAATATACAATATCAAAGTATAAAACAAGGCCGTTAAGGCCCAAGGAACTAAGCCTGGGAATGTCTACTAATATGGGGTGGCCAAGAAAGACATGTGAGGAGAGCGAGTGTCTCCAACAGGAAGTAGAGGGTATGGAGTCCATTAGGCTAGGGAGATTGCCAGGCACAAAGAGAACTTTTTACTGTTTTTTTAGTTCTAAGTATGTTTGCTGGTAGAAGGAATGGTCCAATGGAAGTTTTGAAATTGGCAATATTGTAAGTAATAGAGGGTGGTTGTGGAGCCAATTCTGGATAAGGTTGAAAAGAGGGTATTAAAAAAAAAAAACCACTGCAGAAAAGAAAGATTTGGCAAAGAAGAGACATTTTGAAACAGCTTCTCAACTGCTCTCCCTGCCTTCAACTCTACTGCAGTCTGGTCCGTTCTGCAAGGAATGCTCTGGAATATTCTCTCTAAGACATAAATCTATTCACGTTGATCTTTGCTTCATAGAGACTTTTTGGCCTTCAGAATCCAGACTTCCTATCATATGGAACTTTCTATCATCTAGACCCTGTTGAACTTTCTACAACCTCTGTTTCCCTTCCTGCATCCTTCAGTGCCAAACACACACACACACACACACACACACACACACTCACTGCATAACAAATCCTTGTAATTCTCCAAATCTACCAGTCTATTTAATTTCTTCTTCGCAGAGGTGGGTTTTGCTGTCTGTAATCCTGTTTTTCTTTCTCTATCCTCTCTAGTTTCTTCTCAGCTTTCAAAAAGGAGTCTTATAATTATGGTTCCTGGCATGGTATTTATTTGTCTGTCTCTCAGTGGCTTTCATTTCTTATCACTTCACTAGTATCTCCTAAAGACCCTGGCATATACAAATTGCCCAATAAATAAGTTTTAATTGAGTGAAGAGAATGTAATAAAAAATGAAAGAAAGAAATCAGCTGCAAAGGTAAAGATGAAGCAAGGTTTGGTTTTGTCTCAGTTGAAGAGGAGAGTTCCCAGTGAGATAATAATGAAACTTTTCTGTAAGGAAAGGGAGGCCAGTTCCCAAGAGTAGACATCTTGGTGGTTTCCCAAAGGAAAAAGGAGCACAACCACAGTCCCAGTCGATGCTAGACCCTGTGTCTCATCCACCCCTCTAGTGGGCACTCTTCGTGCCACTGCTGGAATCACAAAGGAACGGACACTGCATTCACCTGCTCGCTGCTACAGACGTAGGAGTACCTGCTCACAGCATTCACTGAAAAGAAGGTCCATCTCACTCTGCACTGGCAAGACCGCACCCATCAAGAGCCTGGCTTCCCAGTGGCTACCCTGAGAATGCACATAGCACTAGATAGTGTTGCAGTGTGGGATGCACTCCAACCAACAAAAGGCAGGAGAAGAGGAAATGGGGGAGTAAACTGCTTGCTCTTTCTGCCCCTTTCCCTGCAGTCCTGGTCTGAGATGCAGTAGTTGAAAACAGACTCTCTGGATGGGACTCCCAATGACTTGGGTTTGTTCTCCCTCCTTCTAGAAAACCTGGGCTCTTTTTTTTTTACAGAAATTTTTCAAACATTAAATATATTATTTACTATCAGAAACGCAAACAAAATGCATTAGAATATTTGCCGTGGGCTGTGGTTGGATCTTGGGGAGAGCAGAAGTCAAACAGGACAGTCATGGAAAGAGAAGGTGGAGTCAAGAAGATGTGGAAAATGAATAGTCAAGGAAAAAGCCCTTCTCATTGTGCAGCACCAACAAGAGATAATCAGAAACACATGGCTCTGGTGAGTATAAATATATACCCCAAATAGCAAAGTTTCCACGAAAGGAGCAGATGTGAGTACTAAGGAGGTTTTCTTCCATTGAGTCTGTTTACAATTTAACATGCTTCCTGTGTTATGCAATGTTAACGTGTTAGATCCCATGAAAACAGATAAATCTATTCAGTGACCTACCACAGGGAAGAAAATACAGCTCTGTTTATATTTTAAATTGAAATAACTCTGAGACTCAGAAGATTGTGAGATAATACTTAAATAGCCAACATTAAGAGAAAATCCAGAAGAAATGACAACAGTACATCTGCTTTGCAAGGCCCTTTGGAACATTCGAATGGAAAAATGAATTAAAATTTGGCCAGAACAAGGGAGAGCACTTCCTCACTATGGAAAGTTGGCATATACTATACCATGATCTCAATTCACACTGAAACCAGATTCAGACATTGAACCAGATCCCAACTGTAAAGGCATATAGGACAAAGTCGCCCACCTCCAAATATTTGCTACTGTAGAGTCTTCTGGTACTAGAATAATAAAGCACAAAAGGTCTTTTCTTAAAAATAATGGCACCATAAAGACTGGGAAATACTTTTGGTTTATTCATCATTGAATGAAAACTCTGATTTGAGAGCTCCTCTGTGAGCAGCCTTTGGTTTCTGAATGTTTATCCCCCCAAACACTACATATTCACTGACACACTTTCTTCAAAAAATATCCTCAGTTGGAGTTTTTAACTAAGATTTTTTTTTAATTTCAGCTTTACAAATTCAGACCTGGTTTACATACCCTGAAGGGGCAATTTTAAGTGTTGTTAGTGGTTCTTAGCATGCTCTTAATTAAAAAAAAAAAAAAAACTGACAAAAATCAATGCTTTTTCCCAGATGTCTGATGTCTTGATATATACATGCATATAATATTTTGCAGGAAAAAATCTTGGATTTACTGACATTTATACATCCAAATACACTCTGGAGTCCATGAATCATAGATTAAAAAATAGTTGTTTTAAGTAACTTTAAAAAGGAACAGTTGAAGCAAAAATGAATGAATTCAACTAAAGAAAAGCCCTAATAACAGGAGTATTTTGGTTTGCTAATATAGGTAATAATTGGTTTGCTAATATAGGTAATAACAAAATCCAAAATTCATAGGTAGAAACAATGTTAGTTCCATAAAATGCCTAAAAGCTAATTCAAGCTCCTCAGAAACCTGTAAACATCTCATCATTTAATTTTTAAATCAATTTTTAACTAGTTGGTTTTGAGAGTGATCCCAAAGATATTTACCCTTATGCTAGCTATCAGAATAAATATCTGATCACTTAAAACTAGATTATTATTTGATTCCTTTTGGAACAAAAATTAGAAATACATTTAATTTGTGTTTTAACTAACGCCTGCATGATATCTTCTTTCTAGCTTTCTTCCTATGTTAAATAAAAATTGCCTCTAAACCAGTGGCTGGCATGAGTTAAAAATGGAGATAAATAGCAAATGTTTGGAAATTCAGTTTGCATATCCACTGCACTTCTAAACTATAATTATGAATTTAGAATCTTGCTTATGTTTGAAATATTTAAGACTGTGAATCATTTGGAAACCAAAATCATCATGTGTTTGATATTTTTGGTGAGAAAATTCTAGAGTGAGTGTTTTACACCAGCAGCTGGTAAGGTTCAGATGGTTTATAAGAAGAAGGAGATCCAAAGTAGAAATGGGATTTTCTGTGACAGTCTACAACTAACAATTGACATAGGTGTAAATTATAAGCAAAGCAAGCATCACATGAAGTCAAGTAAAGGTATGAGAAAGGCCATCACTTAATGAATAAAATCTTTTTATCCAATGTGCTCAGCAAAAATTTTAGGTATTTAAAAACCAAACTATCTCTACTACAGAAATCATATTCATCAATATTAGAAACTTAGCAAGTGACTTTAAAAGTCACAGTAGCATCTGTCATAAGTTTGTTGTATTTAAGAAAAGCAAAATGCCAATTTAATGCCAACATGAATGAACAAAACATATAAAATCTTCAGTGATTTTATAGCATCTGAACACTGATCCACACATTCCTCTTTAGTGACATCTAAAAGTGCTTCTCACTCTATTATCTGCTATTCTCTGCCATAAGATTATTTCTTGGTCAACATGCTCCCTGACATTATTGATAATCAATAAAATCACTCACTTGAAGGTTTCCAAATTTTCTTCCTTTTAATCCTATATAATTTTGTATTTCAACCAGGCCTTGCAGTTTTGATTTTGCAAGTTGCTATGAGCACTTTGAATCGACTTTTAGTTTCAGCATCAATCCTGTGGTCGGAACCCCCCACTCGATGATGTTCCTCAAGAACCAGGTCATAATGCTAGACGTGTGGACTGCCTACACGTGTCAGTGTCAGTCATCTTATCTGTAAATGAGGACAATTGTATCTTCTATATCTACCTCATACTGTTATAGTGTGGCAGGGGAGATGGTGGTACCCCAGAGGAACTCCTGCTTCCAACAAAACCCAGCGTCTGAAAGAGCTGCCTATGTCTACTGCACACGGAAGATACTCCTCCCAGATTCCTACTTTTCTTGTAATGCTACTACTTGATGTGCCATAGAATTCAATGACTTTGTCACCATAATTTTGTGTGCATAATTTTTCTCTTTTCTTTGCCCCCACTCTGGACTGTTTGAAAGGCCATCATTCTACCGCCAGGCATGAACAGAGTAGTTTATGACACAAATTCTGTATGTTTTCTTGAATTGTGTTCTTTTCTACACTTGACGAGTAAGCTTAGTAGAGTTAACGTGAACAGTGTAAGTGTAGAAAAATCTCTCCCTAGTTTTACGAACAACAAAACAGTGTGTCCCTTAATTTCACCTATTACTATATGCTTCAGCTATAAATATGTTATTGAGAAACACGTGTACCAATTAAGAATTGATTCAGCCAATTACGAACTGTAACTCTGGAGTCTCTTTGCATGTGGAATGGTCGTTGAGGGACAAGACAGGCAATGTTAAAGTTTTGAAACTTTTCTTTATGCTTTTGAACTGTAAATCCGCAGATCTCCTGGGTTCTTAATCATTTAGGGGGAATCTCTATCGCCTCCTCCCTCCCCAAAATGTCTGTTTCATTCCATGGAAATGAAGTGAAATTCTGCGAAGATAAAATCTAGGCCAGAACTTTCTGGAAGTAAATACAAAAAGTTGAAGCTTATGTAACGTGTTTCCCTGTCATCGGCTCACTCCCTGGGCTGTTTAAACTCTGGATCCCTTTCAGACCTCATGGAAGTTAATTTTAGTTTTACAGGGCAGAGAGGGGCAGACCGCTGTCTCTGCAGGAATGGTCTTGGGGAAGCGCAGGAGAATCTCACCTTTCTGATTTCCTGTGCGCTGCCCGACGGAAGGAAGCACTGCTGGTCCGGGGGGTGTCCCTTCCTGCACCGGCCGGCCTGGGTTTCTGCGGGCGCTTGCGGGGCGGCCGCGGGGACGGCAGCCGTGAGCCGCCCGGTGCCTCGGAGCGGCAGGGTCTGGAAGAAGAGGCAGATCGCCACCACCAAGCCCACCAGGAAGGGCCGGGGGCAGAATCGCCGACGACACAGGAACACTGGGCGACAGACCATGTCCAGTTCAGCTTCACTTGGCCCCTGTCCACGTTGCCGGAAAAGTCATAGCAGCTACTCTCTGTCAGCATGAAAAGTCCCAATCTGTCTTCTTTTTTCCACAACTGCGCTCAAGTGCGCTCCATTCCCGCTTAGCAACTTTCCGACGGGTCATGCCAAGGAGCAATCGCAGGGCCCACAAGGCTGAGATGGGTCATGAGAGCCCTGCCACGGGTGACAGTCAAAAAGCGGCTGCCCTGAGCTGTAAAAAGATGCCAAAGCCAGGAGAGTCGTCACTAACCAGCCGAGGGCATCCCAGCTGCCAAAGTCTTGCTTCCGGGAATGCCTTCTTTTCACGACATCCTTAAACTCGCAGCGAGAGAGTCCGCCTCTGCCTCAGCTCTGCGGGAACGGGGCAGCCGACGCCAAAGTCAATGTGGAGTCTGCACTGAACGACTCAGTCGGTTAAAGCCCCAAGCGCCCGTCGCACAGCTGGAGACAGGCCAGGTCGCCCCAGCAGTTCCTCCTTTTCCCTCCGGTTTTCAAGCAGTCCCGGCTTTCCAGCCCTTTGCGTTTCGTCACCGCTTCCCTTCATTCAGTTTTAAATGACCACTTGGCCATCAGCATTCACGGCTTTTACCACAAAAAGGGAGTCAGCCCTTGGAATGGACGTGGTTCGTGTCTGGGTGTTGCTTGTATTGGTTTCCAGTTCAAAGTTCTATGTACTTACTCAGTTTGCATCCTTTCAGCCAGGAAAAAAAAAAAAAGTTTCCAAGCCCCGCTTCTTGGCTTGCTGGTCAGAACCACTCGGAAGGGAAGTCCCCGAGCGTCAGGCGGCGGCTCCTCTCCCACGCACCGCCCCGCACGAGCGGCTGCTGCGCGCCCGGCCGCCAGCCAGACGCCGCGGGCAGCGCAGGGACCCCAGCCGGGCGGCGCGGGGCGGAGCCAGGGCCCGGGGCGCCTCGGCTGTCCCAGGGCTTGCGCGAGCCGGGCTTCCAGCTCGGGATCCCAAACGGTGGGTTTCCACAGGTCACTTCTCCCTGAAACGCGGCCCCCACCCAGAGCTGCAAGATGGGGACGCACACCGGGTGCCTGGTGCGCTCCGTGGTTGCCCATCCCCAAAACTGCAACGGAGAAACAACCAGCTCTCACTCAAGGCATGGCAAAGGACGGGGGTGAGGCTGGGGCGGACTCCACGAGTGAGTTCGGAGGTTCTTCAACCCGAGGGAATTGTGGTTACTCTGATAGGGTTGAGAAGGTCACAAGTTCTGTCTGGACCGCGGGACAGGAAGTCGTGCTGTTCGCCCCCAGAAGAACTCATAGGCGTCCCTGCACTTTGTCACCAAATCTTCTAACAGTCTTATCGCCCCCTTGCCTGGATGAGTGGCTGGAGCTTTCAAAGGCTAATTGACATCTTGCTCTCCAACTGAGTTGAGAGTCTCAGAGGCTGGGGCAACTTTTCACCAGTAGAAAGCGTTTGGTCCAGAATTCAACCCAGTCGGATTCTATACAGGGCACTGCTAGCCAGACCACTCTTCGAAATCCACTTTGGCAGGGGCAGCTGAGAGAGCAAGTACCTTGAAGGGGAAGGAAATCTCTCCAGCGCATGGTGCTCCCTCTCCGCTTCCCACGCTGTGAGCTCTGTGAACCAGGGCTGGCCTTGGCTCAAGGCAATCTAACCTGTTTTAAACTCAAACTGCTTGTGGGCTGAGGGTCTCCCGAGAGGCCACAGCTCTAGAGAGCTCAGGTCCCTTCAGTACACAGCCCACTGTAACTCATATTGTGTGAGAGGGAGTGCCCCCTAGAGGTGCCCAGCTGTTATAGATCCAAGAGAGATGGGCATCTCCAGTTCCTTGTACCAAAGTAGTTGTTTTGACACCTTATAAAACATATCGATTAATGCACTACAGAAAAAGTATTCATAGTAAAGAAAGACTTATTCAAAGATTTATCCTTGCATGCATTCCACTCCAGTTGGCTCAATATTATTTTATTTATAAATGTAGAGTCCTCAATTCCATGACCAAGAAGTAGAAAGAAGTGGTGCCTGCCATTCAAAAGGCAAACGAGTTTTAAGAGGAAATGACTACAGGATAATGTTGTAGGATATAGTTTGGGTGAATGAGATTTGAGAGACGATGGGAATTCTGAGATCTCTACATTAGAATGGATCCAGTGTTGATGAAATCCAGGCCATTACAAAGCTGGTAAAGAATGGGCAGACAACTCTACAAAGGCATGAAAGTCTGTGAAACCAAGAGTTTGAGGAAATCGGTGGGTCACTTCTTTGCATCATTAACCTGTCGAGTACAAGGTGCAGAAGGAAGAGTGAATCCCATGCCAAAATAAAATTGCCTTTTGGTTGGGAGGAGTGAAAGACCAATAGCATTGAAAAATTTAAGAAGATGCTATAGCTATAATAGTGGGAATCTAGATAACAATAAATACTAGGAACCAGAAAAAGATGGAAAATCAGTATTCTGTAAATGATTCTGGTGGATTGTAGAACCCAGTTCCTTTTCTTAACCGCCGAGTGCCAGGGAGAGACACACAAGGATGTCAGCAGGAAACAGACAAGGGGTAGTTAGACTGAGAAGGTACAAAGAAGTGGGAAAGAGGATATTGTAGGAATTATCACCAATAAACCAAGAGCTTGCACAGACAACATCTGAGTTTCAGAGTAAACCCATGTATGGGAATCATGGCATTGCTTCTTATCAGCTGTTCTTAGACAAGTTCCTTGATTTATTTAAATCTCAGATTTCCTCATTTGTGAAATAAGAACACTTCCTTTGAAATGCTGTTGGCCCACCAGATGACATAATGCGTGGAGCACCTAATTGGATACATTTGTCAGACAAATGTGTGCTCAGTGTGTGTCTGCTGGGTTTTTGCTCCTGCGCCTGTGCTCAGGCCTCACTGAACTCTTGGCGTGATGAAGCATCAGACACATGAACTGATGAGCATCAGATAATGGGCCTTGCGGAACATATAAACACCAAAATCAATCACAGGCATTCAGTATTGGTTCTCTTTACTCTGAGAAGGACATGAGCCACAGTAGAAGCAAAAGGACATACAGTTTCCTAAAGTACCTTTTCCACTAATAATTTTGTTTCTAAGGACCAGGGACAACAGAGTGGCAAACTTGACAAAACCCTAAAATTTCAAGATTAGACAAAGCCGTACAACTTTTCTCCCCAAACCTCCAACACAAAATCCACTGCCATCACACGTGTGCTTCACTGAGGTTTTTGGTACAAAGTAGGGGTAGCAGGACAGCATGATACTCAAATAATCCTTGTTTGAAGAAAGTATTTAATCATTTTTTTTTTTTTTAACTTCAGGAATGAAGGTGTAACAGAGAGGATGCCGGTGTTGGACCAGGAGCTTTGGGAAAGTAATACTCGTCTCTGAGTCTCAGCTTTCTCATAAGAAAGAGGCTTTGATGATGGATAGTTGATCTCAAGATCATCAGAGGCTCCAAAAAGGAAAATTTCTTGGGACACATTTGCACATGGGTTATCCTATTGTATGCTTCAGTGTGGACCCTCATCTCCTGCAGGGGACTGCCTGTAAGCAAGCTCCTGATCGTAATGACGGAAAACCCGGCTGTCACTACCAGTGGTGATGCTGAGAATTAAGTCCTGAAAATGCTTTCAACAATGCATGGTCCCTCGTCTTCCAGAACCTCTTTCCTAGAAAGTCGACTGTCCTCCTATCAAGTCCTACCACCTTTCATCTAACATTGACTCTAGAACTTTCCCCAGAAGCTCTTAACCTAACACAGTGATTGTAAAATATTGAATGTCTACTATTCAAAAACTCCATCCTTGGCACTGTAGAAAACAGGAGACATATCAACTACTATAAATCCTGGAAATAGAACAGACAACAGAGAAAGCAATCAGATAATAGAAACTACTGCAACAATACCACCACCACCAAAAAACAAAACAAAACAAAACAAAAAAACCCAAAACAAAACAAAACAAAAACAAAACAAAACAAAACAAAACAAAACAAAAAAAAAACACCTTAAAATCTTAACACCTTGACACAGTAAAAGCTTGCTTTCTCACTTATTTCATTTTCCAGTGTTTCGACATTTGCTTCCCAGGGTCCTTCCATCTGGTGACTTTCCATAGTATAGAGTCTTGGATCCCCTTGGGTTTCTCTGAGTCCCACTAGCAGACAAGTAATGAGGAAGGGCATGGTGGAGTAACAGCTCTTTGAGGGATCAAGCTTCCAAATGGCACCTATTCCTTGTCTTATCTTCCATTGGCCAGAGCTTAGTCTCAGGAACCCATACAAATAGAATGAAGTCTAGCTCCATGTCCAGGAAAAAAAGAAACAAAGCTGAAAAATTAAAAGCAGCTTGGAGATAAGCTGAGTCCAATGGAGAATCAAAAAAGGAGCTGGCATCCTTTGAGGGTTTCAGAAAAGTGTCTACTTCCAACAAGACTCTGAAAAATCATGGTATCACCTGTTGTCAAAGGGAAAACAATGGCTTTATGTCTTAGTGGGCAGCCATTAAGACAAAGCTAGAAAAATCAGTGAGTACAATCAGTGATGTCTATAATTTTCCAAATTTGAGCTTATTTATAGCCTTTATCTGTTGATAGTAGGAATCCAAAAGAAGATTTATTAATGAAGAACTCAAGATAGCGGACAGGATGCAATGCCATTACCCAAAATTGTATGAGAATACGTTTGCATTATCATTAACTTTAATTGTAGATTTCCTTTTTTTAAAAAGGTGGAATAAAAATAAAAATATGGATCAAGTTCTTATGGTTATTCTCAGTAGTGCAAATATGAAGCTTAATAGGGAAAACTGTATAAAATGTCAGATTCTTGCCTTGCAGCCATCACTGTCTGTTATACTCAGTTAAGGTATCTCCCAATGCACTTGATTATGTATTATCCCACAGAGTTACGTAAACAGAGAATGCTGATTTGTATCAGGTTAAGATCATGCAACCTTGTATTTAACACCCTTCATCTGCTATGTTTTACAATGCACATGAAAAGCTCAGCCTATAATCAGACTCATGGACAGTTCTTGATGTGCTGGAGATTAGTCAACAGAAATAGTAAAACACTTAATGCAGGAATGTATATTTTTGCAATCTCCAATGCAATCAACATTTGAACTTGCTTAATTTTCATTAAATTCAGCTGGTTCCTCTCAGAATCACTTCATTTAAGCAAAGTAATTTTTTTTTTTTTTTTGCAGAAACTAAGGATTTCCACTTAAGATCCATGAACATTTTGTGGACATATCTATGGATTTTTTTTTAAAAAAAAGTTTTCCTATTAATTTCTAGGGATTCTAAACCTGCAGTGGTAACAGCCAGATATGGCAAAGATCTGGGAATCACGTCAAAGGGTAAAAAAACAGTGTGCAGGCTGCCTTTCATTCACCAGATTTGTCCGGTTTGCATACATGGAAAGTCATTTTCCGTTTAAACAGATATCTCACAATCTCTTTAAGTTTCTAAATGAACAGTCAGTCTAAATAAGTCAAAGTCTCCAAACCAAATCAATACTTTTAATATTAGATGGCCCATTAGACTAGCATTTGTGAAAATACACATCACCTGGGGAAACCCATATACCAACATGTGGTGGTGCCTCTTATACTGGGACATAGGTGCTTTAGTTCTGGTTTTCAACTGAGCATTTTACTTACTTTCCACAAGTGCCTCTCTTTATAGGCATCTTGAATTTGCTCGTACCAGTATCAAAATCACTTTTACACTACTTGTGTGGTAATTTAGTCACTAGTGTACTTATCTCTCTCACTTTATAAATTGCTTTACGATGGAAACTAGTTTACTCATCTCTATGCCACTGCAGCATCAAGCAATGTTTTCTTGTGATTGTTTCAAAAATTCATATTGCAGAAATCTACACCTCATAAATTCAAATACTTCCCATTATTATTTCAGTTTTATTCCACAAGACTTCATATCTTGGTAACCTTTAACCCAGTGGAGGCCTTTTTATCATGTAAGAAGCTCTGGCAATTTCCAGAGATATTTTTGCCATCACAACTGGCTGGGGAGTGGGGACAGTGATGCTACTAACTTGGGGTGCACACAGGCAAGGGCTGCTGCTAAACATACACTCTGATACAGCACAGTCCCCACAACCAAGTACCATTGGGCACAAAATATCGCAAGTACTGGGAAACTCAAATTTAGCCTAGCCAAAGGAATAGTCATTGCACAATTTTACCATGTGTCTACTAAGATTTGTTTGTTATTTAAGTGAGAATAGCGGGTACCTCAGTAACTTGTGACGATGACATAATTAGCTTCCTGAGAATTTTAATCACTTCTTCAATGTGTGATTACGTTGCTCCTCAGAACAAATGCCACTTTGGTATATAATTTCTTTTAGCTTCTCAAACACGTATTTCAGACTGCACCCTTTAACTGACCACGTATAGATACAGAGACATATCTACAGTTGCATACACACAATATACACATACACACAGGTAGGAACAGACATTGTGGTGCAGCACATTAAATCACCACTTTTTAAAGATGCCTGAATACCATTTCAGAGTGCCCATTTGAGTCCAGGCTCCTCTGCTTCCAATCTAGCTTCCTGTTAATGCACCTGGGGAAGTAGCAGATGATGGCCAAGTATTAAGACCCCTGACAATCACTTGGGAGAACTGGACAGAGTTTTGGGGCACAGACATTGGCTGTTGTGGGCATCTGGGGAGTGAACCACTGGATGGAAGATTTCTCTATTTCTGTCTCTCCTTCTGTCACTCTGCCTTTCAAATAAGTAAATAAATCTTTAAAGAAAAGACAAAACCACTCCAATCAGTGGACACATAGGGAAAATGCTAAATATTTAATCCAATTGATTACATTTTTACTTTTTTTATACAACAAATTTGCACTTAGTATGGAGACAGAATTCCTAAGTTTTTATCAAATAATATATAAAACATGAGCAAATTTATCTTTAATTTACGATATTATCAAATCATGTTCTCAATTATAGATCTCATTTGTCTTTGTAGCCCTCCAATGTAAGATTCCTTGGAAACTATGTTTTTTATAAAATGTATTATGTTTTTAGTCATAGAATTTAGCTAGCTAGCTTTCTTCCTTTTCTTTTTTTCATCCTCCCTACTTCCCATCTTTCTTTTAAGTAATTGCAATTTAAGAATTCATTTCTATTTTCAGAAAATAAAAGGTATTTTTAATGTTTTGAAGTATCAAATCTGTTAATAACTGATGTATGTGTTGGGGATGGGAGGAGGCAGGCTTTGTCTTATCACCCTTGTGAATGCTGGCATCTATTGAGCTAACCTGGGTTGGTAAGACACATTCCTAGATTGTATCACATGCCCACCATATGAAGTCAAAAGGTCACCCCCTTATTTAATCTAGACCATATGGTCCACATATAAGCTTAATTGTTTTCTTGTTTTCAGCCGTCCTAAATGACAACCATCGGCAAAGTAAAACATCTTTTTGGCACGCTTGGGAAACTCCTGGAAATTTTTCTTTAAAATCTGTTCTTCAGATTATTCAAGAAAACAATTGGTCATATGAAAGATAAATATGAAATACTTCAAGGCCATGAATATAAACTTTGACAGACTCTAACGGAACATACTGGGGGAGGACATAGTAAAATATACTAATTCGTTATTTTATTAGTCTCATGACCTATTTATACTCAGGGATGTATCTAAGTATTACAGGTTAGCCCCTCGCATTACATTTGACAGAAATAACTTTCCAAGGTAACTTGGTACTCACTACAATCGTCCTTATTTTAGCCTATCAGCATAGAAGGTCCCTCTGCCACAGCAGATTTAACAATGCAGAGAAGATGAAAATATCAACTCTACTTTTTCCCTACCACTGTTATTACATTTCTGAGTGATCTAAATTTATTCATCTTAAAGACTAACAATCATACATCTTCCTACATAGAACTATTCTTATTGGTTCACATAGGCTGGCAGAGAGGGTAAGGGGAGGAAGCCACACACAAGCTACCATACACTCACATCCCACACTGGCAGCGAGTTCCATCAAAACTGCTTAAAGTTTTCATAAGCCGCATACGAAGAAATAATTACAATGCTCTCTTTCATGACTTCTTCTGTTAGCAGTGAAGAAAGTAAAAGGTGATACAGGCTTACCTCAAGACAATTACATGGCTCTGAGGAATTTATTGAGGAATGACTAAGCTTTTCCAAAAGAGAATCTTAAACGTAAAATGTGTTAGTTAAAATACTGTCTTAATAAGATATAATAAAGCCTAGGCTTCTAACAATATGTACGTTAAAAGATCAACTTATTACTTTAAAATGGGAATAGTCAGGAAGGGGGAACAGTTCCTATATCAAACTTCAATTAAAAACAAACAAAAATCTGAAGTTGGTTCATTTTTATGTCACTTTCTCTGTAGCAGAAGCAAATAAACAGTATTAAGATGCTGGATCAGAAATTACAAACTGTTCCTGTAATTGTAGTTTCATCACCAAAATGGGAAATCTAAAAATCTTGACCAACTAGCAAATCTGATTTGTCATTTCAAAAGTTGAGAGAAAACATTCATCTTAAAAATTTAACATTTAGCAATTTCCAAGTCATAGACTAATTCATTTAAAATCATCCCTACTTCATAATGTCACATGCTATGATTTCAATGAATCTTTAAAATGACCAGAATATAACTAGAGTTAACCAAAAATATGCAATCATCGCCTCAACTCCTATTAACAAGCAATTCTACAGCACAGTGCAAAATGCTTGTCCACAGATTCTTGCCCAGTCTTTGGCTTCTCCTGCACTCTGTCTGCAGTGTGCTCGCATTTCACACTGTCTTACCCTCCCAGGATGCCAGCGGCTTTGAACTGTCTGAAAAGCCTTCCCTACTCATCTTTCTTTAGGACTCATTTCAAGACACACTTCCTTTGTTCGGTATTCTTGACTATTGCAATCATCAATTTCCCCATCTCTAGGTGTTCCCGGAGTGCTCTGTACATCCATGATAGCATTTATGAAACTATCACAATAACTTGTTAACACACCCACTTCCCCCACCCACACACACATACAAAAACCTTCATCTGTGAACTGTCAGCACTAGATGCTTCATATTTATATAATTATAAAAATTTGAGGGTATTCTTAGAATTCATCTGCTGAAAAAGAGTTTAATGTGAGAACTGAGGGAAACCATTGTAGTGTCTAAATTCAAAGACTATCTTCTCTCTCATTATCTAACCATTTACTGGACATTTAACCACTTTTTAACCTTTACAAATTTATTTTCATGTTATTTGAGAGGCAGACAGAGATTGACATTGAGAGATTCTCCATCTACTGTTTACTCCTCCAATGTCCAGCCAGGTCCATGCCAGGCTGAAGCCAGAAGTCAGATATTCAATCCGGGTATCCCAAGTGGGTGGCAGAAAACCAATCATCCGAGCCATCATCACTGCCTTCCAGGTTGTGCATTAGCAGGAAGCTGGAATCAAGAGAGCCAGGATTGGAATCCAGGCACTTTGACATAGGATGTAAAAGCGATGTCTTAACCACTGTGCCAAATACTTGCCCCCAACATCATTTCTAAGATCTAAAGACAAAAGGCACTAACATTGCATAAAACTAAAAAATTTAAAAACTAAAGTATGTGGAATTTTCAAGGAAAAAAAAAAAAAACATGTCCTTAAAAAGAATGATTCTGTATGTATCAAACACTCCATTTAGGCATTTAATTAAGCCATTTGTTGCATCAAATGTGTTACCATGAACATTTTAATATACACTCCACAGCACCTGTAAATTTTACCTATAAATTGTGAACCCACATTTAGATATTTTTCTGCCACCAATTATTACATGAATTTTTGACAAAATGATTTTTGAATGTGTATTTTATAATTATCAGAAATATTCATTATACCCTTTGTTGTAAATGTCACAAAAGGTATCAATAGTTGGCCACTTTTTTTCTTTTGATGAGGTAGTTCCAGGTTTGGCCCATTTTTTATATATGTCAGATATTAGCAGGTTCCATTCATTACTAAACACTTGCACACCATTCTGGCTTACTTCTTTACACAATGTTTGTGTTTAAAACTCGTCCAAGTGTTTACCAAGCAATTTGGTAGAAAGTCGAATTCACAACCTGACAGGGGCTGCAGCAACTGGGAACAGATGTTCCTGATTCAGACAAGGACTCTTCATATAAAGTTGTCTGCAGAAGGCGTTTTCCTTTGACCAATTATTATACAATAGATGAGTTTGGCAAAGTCATAATATGTAATTAAAGGATGTAAGTCTCCGGGCCACTGACCGATAAGCTAAATGAATACCATGTGATTTATTACTTCTTACAGGTTTATTAAATTCTCCATGAAAATACTGCATTATACTCAATGACACTGTGAACTTGTGAGTATACACAGATGAACCTAACTTACTTTGGGGGAGCTGTCAGTTATAAAATCAGACTGTAGCAGCTCAGAACATGGAATACAATGCTGAAAGCAGCCTCTGAAGTCTCCTATCTAATCTATATGTTTTAGATAGCACTGCAGAGATTCTACAACATTTTCTGGATAAGTTTTCCAAGCGGCTCACAGTGGCTTTAATTAAAGTGAAAATCTGATGGACCCAATAAATCTTAATATAACAGAAATGTGATGTAATATGAATCTCAAAAAAGTCTGAAGGGGCCAGCACCGTGGCACAGTGGGTAAAGCTGCTGCCTTCAGTGACAGTCCCAGCTGTTCCACTTCTGACCCAGTTCTCTGCTCTCTGCTGTCACCTGAGAAAGCAGCAGAAGACGGCCCAAGTCTTTGGGCCCCTGCATGTGTGTGGGAGACCCTGAAAAAGCTGGCTCCTGGCTTCAGATCAGCCCAGCTATGGCCATTGTGGCCACTGTGGCCACTTGGAGAATGAACCAACAGATGTAAGACTTCTTTCTCCCTCTCTCTTGGTCTCTCTGTAACTATGCCTTTCAAATAAATAAATAAATCTTTAAAAAAGAAAGGTTTGAAAGATTTCCCTATCGACCAGACTCAATATTATACTTTAAAACATTCACTATGTGAAATTTATAATTTTAATACCACCTATAGAACAAAACACTAGCAGTGCTTTAAAGTGATCTGGGCGCCAGAATCACTCTGGTTTAATAAAGCCCAAAGTGATTAAAAATCTGAATTAACTTTCCTACCAGCATGTGGCAGAATCAAAAAAACTGCTGAATTTTCGGCTGCAATCCAGGGTACTTTTTTTACTCAAGCTGGCCACACTCCTTCCAGGCTAAACATCTGTAACTATGACTTTCAATCTGGTTGCTGTAATCACACTTCTTTCTTTCTTTCCTTAGACTGAAGGAAAAACCAAAAAATGTTCCAGAAAAATACACTGGCATTTAAAATTTACACTAAAAATGTCTTTTCCTTATTGACTTTTCACAAATTCCCAACATTATTAAAGCAATCAAACTACACAGCATTTGGTGTCCTAGGCCTCTGTCCTTTTCTGATGATGAAAATTGGAAATTAATTGGAGTTAAGAAATATTTTTATTGTGTAAAGTATAAATACAAGTAATTTTTTAAAAACTTTATTTTAACACCTAATACAATTCGAATTTAAGGATTACTTGCACAAAAAAATAAACACATTTGGTATAAAAATGTATCACTTTAACACCCTTTCCCCTCCCACCCCCACCCCCTCCCTCATGAACTGCACTCTATCTGGATGCAGAAACATATAAAGACTAATGGCACAAATTTGTTTTTATCTACAGGAGTTTCTGTTTATGTACCCAGGTACTCTAGAGGACACCAGCCCACTTTATCACATGAACCACTTCCTTCAGCCCGCTGAATTAGTTTCACAAAGAAACAAAGCTTATTATAAAGGCATTTTAAAAACCATTATCTTAAATTCTTTTTAGAAGGACTGACTTTTTTTTTTTGCAACCATTTATATACAATGTTACATAACAGCTCTGGAGTACAGTACATGCAGCAGAATATACCTGTTGAATATAAAATACTTTTCTTAAAATCTTCATTGCTGGAATTCTCTGAAGTCTAAATTATAGAATGCCCATTACTTTGAGAAAATGGTTGAGGAGTACAAATGTCTGCATATGTTGGCCACTGAAATAATCCAAGGCTAACTGGAATAATATTCATAGCACACCAGGAGTGCATAAATAATTTACTTACATTATTAAAATACAACCCATAAAATTCAAGTTCAAGATCTTACAGGATTGTCTATATAAATCCTTTAAGTGGTTGCCTGGAAATGTGTTGTTTCTTCTTTCTCTTTTCTTCTGTTTAGAGTCCAATATAAAATGTTTACTTGCAGTTTTTTTCTTCCTCAAACAAAACGACCACCTTTATTTGTGCCTGCTGCCTCTTCTCTTCATTGCAGCAGTGCACTGTGGACAGTACCACTTCCCTTTTGGTGCTTCCGTCAGTCCAACACATCCATAATGGAACCATTCTATGGGACACTGGAAAGCAAAATCGCAAACAAAATAGTTTTTAGTACTTCCAAAGAATGGAAAGTACATTAAAATAAGCCCAGGAGACTAAGTACTCTATTTAGTAAGAATTAGATATGAAATGAGAATTTTTTTGATCTAGGAGATGATTTAGAGCTCATTTAGTCCAACTTTTGATAAGCTTCACAGATCAGGAAAGGGAGACAGAAAAATTATGTGTCAATGACAACTCAGAAATTCTTACGATCCATTTCTACAATTCCAAATAACTTTAATTTTAAAGAAAAAAAGATGTGAGATCAGTCTTTCAGCAGAAGATACATATACTTTAAAGATGCTATTTAATATTCAGCCTATTTGCCCCTGCATAGAGTGGACTAAGTGAGTTCTAACTGAAGACATAAAAGGGTTTCCTTTCTGGGTGTCCCTATTCCCAGAGATGTGCAGGAAATGCATTCCTTCTGAAACATATTAAACAGTTCTACCCTCTTCCATGGAAGGACTTGGCACTCAGAAGAGCACACCAGGAAATGAGCAGAATCAGAGAGAGGATGCTGCTGCTATTGACAGAAATCTCATTCATCATTCTCACTATCCACCCCAGCAGGGAGCTGACAGCAACGTTCCTGAAATGGCCAGATGACACTGTTTTGCGATACCACAAACAGCGCACAAGTGATTCTGGCCAGGGTGGTGGAAGGAGGGTCTGTCCCCATCTACGTGAACATGCTGCTGAGACCGTCAGGTCAGGGGAATCACAACTGTTATCGCACCAAGCCAACCTCCATCCATCTGCAGACTGCTTTCTTTATAAAAGTGAAACTCCTGTTAATCTTAGGATTCTGGAATTACTGATTAGCAGTTCTACAGAACTCAGGGTCCCCTTACCCATCTGGACCAGGGACTAAAAGAGGGATTAAAATGAGGCTGAGCTGTATGAAAACAGGGAGCGAGTCAAAATTACTAGACAAAAATATTCTCACCATTTAATTAAAAAATATATCTAACTATAACTAAGCTTCCAAAATAAGTAAATGAAAAGTCCTTCCTTTCAGCACTTGTCTGTTTTTCATATCAGAGGAGACTCAGATCAGCTGACACCTACAGAGGACAGCAGAACACACTACACGAACGGGAAGCAAACAATCTCCACCAGGAGACCCTCCCTTCTCCCACCCTGTCTCGGCATCAAGCTTCCTAGATGCACACACTGTTTCCAAGTTCCATTTCCACAACGTGATAAATGAACTGATTCTGGTAAACACAGTACTCCTCAGCAAAGGAGGAGGGTGCCTGTCATTCCCCTGCAACCTAACACTTTTCAGAAATGTAATCTGCACCTAACACTACAAAATGAGCTTTAAAACTCAACACAGGGAACACACTACAGGACACTACCCTGTTCTGGATAGGAGTACTCTAGCATTATAATTAACCAACTGCAAACCTCTTTTCTTTGACCAAAGGCACAGTAAACAAGAAAAACACTCATGTAATAGCAACCTGTGATTTTTTTCATTCCCCCCCACCACCAAAAAAAATTTAATACTTACATCTTGGTTATCACATCCCACCATCTCACCGTAAGAGACCTAGTTAAAAGAAAATTAAAGAGTTTATTATGACCTTGTAACAAGCATCTAAATCCAAATTAATTGCCTATGATTTTGTTAGAAAATAGAGGGAACTATATCAAACACACAATTACATCCAGAATCAGGGTATACAGTTCTTTTCTAAAAGATGTTTTTGTGTTGGAAGGGGTGGCAGGCAACAGCTCTTTGAATGTCAGAAAGAACTTACTACGTAAAACACCTGGACATAGTCACCTCTGTAGATGGTTCTTATTGTAAAAATGTAAGTTCTTTTCCGGGTTATGCACCTACAGAAGGTTTTTACTTCGTCTGGGGTCCTACCAGCACATTTGCATTTATGCAGTCCACAGTCCACTTGACTGAAATTTGTAGACCTGTTCTCTACTAACTGTCCTTCTCATTTTCCTTTCTGCTGTTCATCCCCAGCATTTTTAGCACCACTTCCTAAATCTTGAATTCATGTTAGTTCTCCATGGACTGCATAATTTTCAGACAGGGTTCAGCAGATGGCACACTTTCTGACTCGCAGCACGAGTGAGAATATCTTTACCCGTCCTACGCATGGGAACAACTTCTCTGCATACCAAGTTTTGGGTGCTCTCAATTTTTCCCTAAAAGTCCTAGACATACTCTATCACCTTTTAGCTTTCTACTGGTACAAAAGACAAACCAGGAGTCATTTTGATTTTGTTCTTTTGTAGGTAACGTACTTTTATTGCTAGGGTATTTACAAGATACTCTTTCCTTAATTATAGATACTAACAAAAAGGTTTGTCAGGTAATAGTGGAAGAGCTAGAAAACTTAATTTTTTTTTTTTTTTTTTTAGTGGCTGGTGCTGTGGTGTAGTAGTTTTAGCCTCTCTAGTCGTTACAGCCATTTGGAGAGTGAATCAGTGGATGAAAGACCATTTTTTTTTAGCTACATCATAAAACATAATAAATTGTCATTAGATTTAAAGTTTAAATGTGAATAAACTGAGCCTATCAAGAACTAGACAAAACTATACAAACAAAAGAAAATGAAAAAAATGTATCAGAGGACAAGGTAACAGGAGAGGAAGGCTTTCTAAACATCTCATTAATGGGTGACTTCTAAAGAAAAAGAATGATAGCCATAATTAAATAAAACTGAAATATTAAAATTAAAAAAACAAAACAAAAGCAAAATATTAATAAATTATCTAATAAAAACAATAGAAAAATAAGTCAACACCATTAGCAATCAACTCATTAAAAATGTCAACAGAAGTATAATCTTAATACTTCGGCTGGCGCCGCGGCTCAATAGGCTAACCCTCTGCCTTGCGGCGCCGGCACACCGGGTTCTAGTCCCGGTCAGGGCGCCGGATTCTGTCCCGGTTGCCCCTCTTCCAGGCCAGCCCTCTGCTATGGCCCGGGAGTGCAGTGGAGGATGGCCCAAGTGCTTGGGCCCTGCACCCCATGGGAGACCAGAATAAGCACCTGGCTCCTGCCTTCAGATCAGCACGGTGTGCCGGCTGCAGCGGCCATTGGAGAGTGAAACAACGACAAAAAGGAAGACCTTTCTCTCTGTCTCTCTCACTGTCCACTCTGCCTGTCAAAAATTTTTAAAAAATAAATAAATAAAAAATACTAACATAAATTATGTGACATAAATGTATGAGACAAATAAGTTTTTAACAGAATATCTAAATAGTGTTGCAAAGAGTTTAGAAAATAGGCATGCTGATTAGTTTCCAGTAATAAATTACTAGAATATATTTTGTCTGTATTAGATATTTATAACTCAATTTTATTTCTAATGGATTATCCTTGAATTCAATTGTATAAAATGAATTACATTTAAAAATAAAAATGTCTATCATAATGTTATTTACAAATTCAAAAACAAATCAAAATCACTAAAATGATCTATAGCTAGATATTGCTTCAATAAATTACAGTACATGATATAAGCGATAATCATGAGATTTCAAAAATGACCTTAAAGAAAAATTTTGTTTGATTACCTGATTTAGTTAAAAAAGCCAGGTACTAAAAAAGTCATTGTGGTTCCTACTGTTAAACTCACTATACGACATGTGTGTATATGTACATATGTGTTATAGAAGCAATGTTTGTGTCCCCCCAAAATTCATTTGAAGCCCTAAATCCCAATATGTATTTGCAGACAATACCTGTGAAGAGGTGGTGAAGGTCATAAGGTGGGGTTCTAATCTGATAGGGAAGGTGCCGTATCAAAAGACATTAGAGCTCACTCCCTCTTTCTGCAATGAGTCCACAGTGGAAGGCCACTGTCTGCAGACTAGGACGGGAGTCCTCACCAGGAACCAAATGAGCTGGCACCTTTGACCTTGGACTTTCCAGTCACCAGCTAATACATATAACTGGTGTCTGGTAGTGGTACACCGAAATATTTAATTTCAGGTTATATCTAAGGACTATCCTCTTATTTTTAGCAAACTTCTGACTTTTATAAGGGGGATAAAAATATATCAATTAAAGCAAGGGTAACTTTTAACTAGAGTAAAAAGAGTGCTTAAAAAATGAAACACTTCCAGGGCTGGTGCTGTGGCACAGTGGGTAAAGCCATCTGCTATGCCAGCGCCCCATACTGGCCCCAGTTTGTGTCCTGGCAGCTTCACTTCTGACCCAGCTCCCTGCTAATGGCCTGAGAAAAGCATGGAAGATGGCCCAAGTGTTTGGGCCCCTGTCACCCATTTGAGAGACTTAGATGAAGCTTCTGGATCCTGGCTCAGTCTTGCCCAGCTCTGGCCATTACAACCATCTGGGGAGTGAACCAGCAGATGAAAGTTTGACCTCTCTCTCTCCCCCTCTCTGTTACTCCATCAAATAAGGAAATAAATCTTAAAAAATAAAAAAAGAGACACATCTTTCTAATTCATTTAGATTATGCTTCCATAGACACGGATCAGACTCTTACCTGATTACAAATGCAGTATCGAGGTTCATTTGGGTCATAAGTCCAATCAACCTGACTGTTTGAATCAGACTCTGGCACTACCGTTGTTTGTTGAGAGATTTCTTGTACAACAGTTGATGACGAAGAACACGATGACAAGGAAGAAGAGGAGGAAGACGAGGAGGACTGCTGGCTTGAAGACTTGTTGTTGTTCCTGAAAAAGTATTACCAGTCTTATTTGCCCATCATCATTATCATCATCATCATCATCATCATCATCATCAATTACCTGAGAATAACTCCTAAATAAGTGGTATCAAAAGAAATGGCATCAATGTACGAATGTATGTCTAACATTAAGCTAAAGTCATCTGATTTAAAAGCACACTTACTTAGAGCAACAAAAAATAACACTTTTGTAAACTATATTTATTTATTTATTTTTGACAGGCAGAGTGCACAGTGAGAGAGAGAGAGAGAGAGAAAGGTCTTCCTTTTCTTTTGGTTCACCCCCCACAATGGCTGCTGCAGTCGGTGCGCTGCGGCCGGCACACAGCGCTGATCCGAAGCCAGGAGCCTGGTGCCTCTCCTGGTCTCCCATGCGGGTGCAGGGTCCAAGGACTTGGGTCATCCTCCACTGCAGAGAGCTGGACTGGAAGAGGAGCAACCGGGACAGAATCCGGCGCCCCAACCAGGAATAGAACTCGGGGTGCTGGCGCTGCAGGTGGAAAATTAGCCTAGTGAGCCAGGGCACCGGCCACTTTTTTTTTTTTTTTTTTTTTTTTTGACAGGCAGAGTTAGACAGTGAGAGAGAGAGACAGAGAGAAAGGCTTTCCTTTTCCATTGGTTCACCCACCAAATGGCCTCTGCGCCAATCTGAAGCCAGGAGCCAGGTGCTTCCTCCTGGTCTCCCATGTGGATGCAGGGCCCAAGCACATGGGCCATCCTCCACTGCCTTCCCAGGCCAAAGCAGAGAGCTGGACTAGAAGAGGAGCAACCGGGACAGAATATGGCACCCCAACTGGGTCTAGAACTCGGGGTGCTGGCGCCGCAGGCAGAGGATTAGCCAAGCGAGCTGTGGCACCGGCCCCAAAAAATAACTTTTATAATGGTTTAGTTTTACTCAGAATTTTTTGGTTTTTTTTTTGGGAAAAAAAAGTACTCCAAAAAATCCTTTTAAAAAGAAATCAAAGATTTTAAAATAATTAAAATCAAAGTTACCACTTACTGTTGACTTATATTATAGGCAGTACTTTTAAGAATTAATATTAGTTATGGCTACCTTACAGATATTCTCTGTATTTTTAAGCAGACTGAATATGATTCATCAAAACATAAAGAATACAAATACACAAAAGTAGTAAATGAAAACTATGACTATCAAGCAACATGTGAATACTTACTGTGGATAGGACAGGGAACCAAGAGTGTTAAATTCCAAAACTGTTTGGCATCAAAATAAACACATCTTTTAATACCATTTTTCCATGAAGTCTGTGAAGTACCCTCATATGAGGAAGCCCAGCAGGGATGCCAAGTGGCCTGAGCACCCAGCAAAGGTACAGCAGGTGCAGTCACGTGCACACTTACTTGCTCTTCCGACCACTGCGCGAGTCGGCGGCTGATGAGCTGGCATTCTGTGTTAATGTTGTCATGAGTGCTGACGACGATGAATAGCCAGCTGTCTCCCTGGGCATTGAAAATTCTTTTCCCAGCTGAAAGTCATTATTCTTAAAAGCTTCATAACTGGCCTTTAAACTTGACGTTCTTCGTCCCTCTTTCATCTTCAATAGACATGCATTGATAGCATTAATATTATGTAAATGCATGGACTTTCAAGCTTTATAAGGTTCACTATCATTTTGGTTAATTCAGTATTTATTTTGCTTAAATTATTTTTTTTCGGTATTGGAATTTAAGCTATTTTATGGCAAGATTAAAATTAGTTTTTACACAGGTAGTAATTACCACATGGGTAACTTCTTAATTTGGAATTGAGATAAACTGTTCTGAGTAAACAGGACAACCTGTACCACTGCTAAAGAGAAAGCCTTGAACTGACAGAAAGAGCAAAGAATGACCCCCGCACGTACTGTGACTACAGTCAAGACATGGGCAACAGGAGTGATTACCAGATGAAGGGTCTGCATGATACATCTGTTCTGTACCATTCATTATCAACCAGGGGACTCCTACCTACTAGTCATTAAATAAAATGTCAGGTATCAATACAACGTTAAAATGAAATTATACAATGTCAGAAAACTACTGCTCATATCTAGTTCTTTCTACAAGGATCTGCCAATGATTGAAACAAACATAACATTTTATCTCTAAAACCTTTTATTTCTTACCTGAGCTGTAGCTTGCACTGCTTGTGCAGCTGCCATAGTAATTGCCCCCGCACCAGTTCCTGAGGATAATGAGCCGATGTTATAGGATGCCAGAGGCTGGGAGGAATTCACATTGAAAGCATTGTTGGAAGAGGCTGTGGAATTATTATTTCGACAACCTATGTAGAAATATAGAAAAAATGGTTGCAGACCATAACACATTAGTGAGTTTAAAATACATTATTTCCTAGCATAGATACAGTCATTAAACTTAAATTTTTGATGTACTATGAATTGAGTCAAATGAATAATGTATTATATTTTTCCTTCTTCTTTTTCCCAGGTAGACAATACACAGGTAAACAAACTGTGGTTTTTGAAGCCTAAACGTTTTCATTTCCCTTCAGTCTAACACACAAAAAAGCTCAATTAATCAAATAATCATCATTAAGGAAATAAACTTACCTAATGTGTTCTCCTTAGAGGCATCTGATGTAAGGGTGGATAGAAGAGCTTCAGATTTAAACTTCTTTTCAGGAATATGATCTGCTGTTGTATGGTGAGATGTTGGATTATATTTCCTTTCTGAACAAAAAATAAAAAATTCACATGTATAAATTTTAGAGAACTATGGACAAGGCATAATATTTCCAACCAGTTACAAACCAGTGAAGTTATAACCTGAGTTCTTCATGAAATTCAGACCATCACGTTTTCTCAGAAGAGAGGACAAGCAGAACTCTGTGTCACACGTAAGCACAGACATCTCAGACACTTTAAACACTTGCAGCAAAGGACTGAAGACAATCAATCCATGATGCCCCATGGCTTCACATAAAACACGAGGGGAATTCTGTTTTCAAAACATTATCTACTTTTGGAATAGTCTTCAATACCCTTTTTTCTATCAAACTGATTTGTCAAAAAAAAAAAGTATCATTACAGTCAGTCAACTGTCTAATCAGCCACCTGACAATTCCTTTAATCACTAACTCAGAGAGCACTTGAGATGTATTATATACCACACCTTCGGCTAAGCACCGAGAAGTCCAGGATGAAAAAGACACAAACTCCCACAAAATAGTTTACGGTCTGGCTCTGCTGTATCACTCCCTAGAGAGACTCAGACAGCTGGAGGCAGGCAGGGAGTATATGCTGCTGTTACTACCATACATTCTCCCTGCTATGAATTTCAGCATAAACAGTCGACCTGTTGCCAAACCAAACATGCTTTTCCCAAATGAAAAAGATACATCTGCCTGCAATTGAAAAGAAAAAAAATTCTTTCACAAAAATAAAAGGGAAAGGTATTTATTTCTCATTGAGTTATGCAGAGCTAATAACAGAGAATATCCAGGTGGTATAATGATTTTTTAATGGCACTTAAAACTTAACCGCACTCAACCAAACTTACTTTCCACTGGGGTATGTGAATGAGCGTGGTGATTGTTCACTGGCTGTGAAGGAGTATCTAATTCCAAAGATCCTAGAAAAAGAGGCACAGAGATACGCCAACATTAAATGTCACCACAGAAATCAACAAACTACAGGAAGTACACTCCCTGAGGCAGAAGACTGGCAAGCTCTGATGTCCATGCCCAGACCGAGTTAGTTAGACATGTCAGAGGGTCAGCTTTGCCAGTTCTACTCAGAGCTCTCCTCTCTAAACAATGAGAAATACATTTCTCCATATTCACCTTAAGCACAATATAGCTCATGGCATGCTAATATCTAATGTCGAATTAGGGAATTCAACAAAGTGAGTGCAAGAGAAATGGATGAATGGACATTATAAGCCCAGAACTGGCAAGATCTAAAAGACTCAGCCTACTTTAATTGTGTTGAAGAACTTTTAATGGGAGATCCTAAGTTCTAGGTGATAAGGTCATTGCTATATGGAAAAAAAAAAAAAACCTTGATCATTAAAATGACATATGATAGTAAAGACTTCCTAAAATAATTTAGGGATTTTGCTTGCAAAAAGTGAGAAATAGAATCTCTAACACCAGGCTTAAAATACTTGCAAAGACATTTTCTGGGTTTATTATTGATCCCTTGAGATGAAATTATGGCAGGGCACAGGGTGGAATGGTTTTTGTAACTTGGTCCAATTTAGTTTCATGTGTCTGTGTCCTTAGGATGCTTTATTAACCTTCCTGCAGTACTGAATAGGCATGAATCATCATATTCACAGCTATCATCAGTATTAAAAAAAAAATGAAAGCAGCTACAGAACACTTCATTTTGTCCCCAAATACTTATTAACCTCAGACAGGATTCCTCCAAGATAAAAGCACCACAAATAAATCAGATAATTATCTAAAGTGTTGGATCTACTTTTGCATTAAAAAATGTAACTAGCAAGAGGGATTTGTAACTGGCTTCTCTAGCTGACTAGTGAGTATATGAAGAGACACGTAGCCTAGCACTATAAAAAAACAAGATACATAATCTTGCTATTGAAAATCATCAAGGAAAAAAACCTTATAAATGCTTTAATATAAATTCTAGAAGAAATTATTCATAATATTTATTTGGTTCAATTAGTACTTAATGGGTTCCTACCCTAGGCCTAGCATCATACTGTCTGCTTTTATGTACATTATCTATTTAGGTTGGAAGAAATGCTAAATCTGTTAAAGAAACAGAGCTCATACCTCCAAATTTGGCAAGTCTCCTGGTTTCCTGAGTTAAACCCAAGAAGTGACAGGGGAAAGTTTTTGCAGGAGATCAAGTTGAGCTTGCATAGAAATATTAAAATGGCTTCTTGTGAATAAGGGAATGTTTAGGGAAGACTTCTTTAAGAAAAAGAGGAAGTGTTGTAGAACTAAATCAAATCTTAGTACACCCAATTAAGGAAAAGCCTTAAGGCAGTTCTTAAGAAAAACTAACAACCTTCCTCAAAGCTTCAATGCATAAATAGGCAGAGGAAAGTCAATGCATTTAATAAGAGATGATTAATTTGTTTCTCAATGGTTACATTTTTTTTTAAATCTTTGTTATTACCACTTATCTTATTAGTATATGTGAACATTTAAGGATGAAATGAATTCTTTTCATAAAAAGTGAGCAGATGATATCCTGTATTATCTCTCAGTATCCATGACCCAAACCGTTGCCACTGCGAGGGGTCGAAGCTATCTGACCCAGACAACACCAACCACCGAAGGGCAGGATCTGAAAAGCCTCTGTGGGACAAGCGCTTTCGCAGTGATTTGTACATGTACTGTCCAATATTGATGGAAAACTGTAAATTTTACTTACGCCTCTCTAATATTTCTGTAATTCCAGCATTATCAGCTTCCAGCTCCATTTTAAACTTAGCCAGTTCCTGATCCAGCTTTCTCAAGTGTCGATCTACCTGTTTCAAAGAAGATCAAAGATAACCACCAAAATTTGGGACACTGTTAAAGTGTCAGCTTAATGAGGAAACCTAAATCTTTGTTTCTTTTAGTAAATCGGCTTAGTATTCTTGAGTGCGAGTCAATTATTCTATGCCTCAGAGATTTTTTTATCATAAAATAAGGGTGGTAGGCTAAATGATCTCTCTTCTCCATTCATAAATGATAAATTTTTAGAAACCCAAATTTCAATTTGTTAGAAAATGTTCTATACTTTCTTTTAAGAAGAGTAGGGATATGAAAAGTAAAGCAATGCTGAGATTGGGAATTTGAGGGTGGGAGGAGGGGCCAGGGGGTTGCTAGCTGTTTCCAAATACGCCCTATGACTACATTCAGCCTAATCTCCTACTTATAAGGCCATCCATGCTGCCACAGAGTAACAACTGCGATTTAGGATGATGGGAGATCCTTCATCAACAAAGAGTTTACTATACTCTACACATACATTTCTCTAAGGCAGGAAAGTGGACCGTTATGCTTATAAATATTTATGTAAAGGACTGAAACAAAAGGCATTTTTAGCCAGAAAATGCAATCCCCAAAGAACCTAGTCAAAATGATTTTTTTACTTGCAATCTTTCTGCCCTAGTTAAGGTGGCAAAATTTTATCTCCTCATTAACTTAGATATCTTTTGACTAATTTCAGAAATTTTATGACACCTCAAACTAGCAAAAATGTCTTAATGTACTTTTTTACTTAATATTAAATATTTTCAATATTTTTCTAAACTTACTACTTTGAAGTGAAATAAAAAATCTGAAAAATATTCATGTACAATTTTGACTTCTCTTTTTAAAGTCTAGTGTACAACTGGGTTATTGTTAAGTAGGAATAGTTTCCTTACAAACATCAGAATAATACAGCAGTAAGAGCACAAATTTAAGTAAGACTTCCAATGAAATGATGCATATCTAACATGAGTGAGAAAGGAACAAAAGCAGTAAAAGACAAGGTCCACATGTTAGATGTCTAAATAGAGGCCAGGAAATGTGTTTGGTGCAATAGACGTCCATCATTTTCACCCTCACTTGAATCTTTTGAGATAGGTTGCTACTGTCTCCGTTGTATAAGTTAACATGCCCAAAGTCTTACAGTTAAAAGACTACAGAAATATGAGCTACCATTGATCTATTTCTAATAAGTTAGGCTTTGCCATTTATACCTATCACTCACTGCTCGCTAAACCACTGCATGGGGGAACCAACTACTTTTTAACTCAGGATAATATTAATTCAAGTTGAAAAACTAGGAATATTGTCCTATTATTTGCATTTTATCTTCTAACAGCAGCCACAGGAGTGCTGGTTTGTAATCTGTCAAAAATTTTAAGCCTAGTCTTCCCTCCATCTTCACACATGTTACTTTTCAGAACTTCACAGAAGTTGTAAATTAAATATTAAAAACCTCATAGGGTCATGTACTATGGATACTTGCTCCTATTCAAAGAACCTGCAGGCAACTGAGCATCCTTTATTGGAAGCTTCCTTCTGATGATAAAGTGTGAACACAGACCTTGGTTATTCAAGAATAACTCCTTCATTGTCAAAATTTAATCTCAAGGGAAATCAGAAAAAAAGGCTCAAAAGTTTCAAGACCACTTAATGCAATGAAACCACTCCATCACATGCCTTACCTACATTATATTACTAATAATAAATATTGTACTCCTATCATGTGTTTGCAGGTGGCTTAACTGGAAGAAAAACAAAAATGTGAGAGAATCCCTGCCTTCACAGGAATTAGAATTTAGCTGACAATTCAAGACCTATATAAACTTTTCAATATTTATTAAAGTTTTTATGGAATATTTTTCACATTTTAAATGTTTAAAATAGATATAGGCTTAATGCAACAAATAGGCAACAGTTCAAAACACATGGGAAATAGCATGTAAAGGAAAAATATACCGTAATACTATGATAGACACAAAGGAGATAGAATAAGCTAGGTGGTAAAGAATGGATTGTATTCAAATAGTTGGAAAGAAAGAGCAACAATAATCAATTTTAAAAAGTACAGTGATAGCAAGTCAAACAGCATATTCAGGAAAAAAAAATAGTGTGGCCTCTAGGATACACTAGTATCACACAGAGAGGAGGGAAGTAGAGGCAGTAGAGTGAGATGACCTTTTTCCCCACACCATACACATTGTCCTAACTCACTCTACCCCTGCATGTAAAAATTGCATCATTTTATTAAATATATTACTCATGAAGTTTATTACAAAAGAAAGTGTGGGAAATAATGATGACATGTTTAATCCAGGTGGCTCAGAAAATGCAATAGAACTCTATGAATTAGTAACTCTGAAAACAAATTCATAAACAAAACAGAAAAGCCTTAACGAATCTATGGTAGTGAGCTTTGTAAGATAAGCTTCCAATCACTCTCACTTCCTGATATGTAGAAAAGATTATGCATAAATTAATACTATAAACAATTATCCAACATTAAGGATATCTTCCTTAGATTTACCTTAGCTGCTGTACTAAATCACTAAATCAAATTAGAGGTCAGAAAGTAAGTTGACTGATAGATTTAACTTAAGCTATTAAGTACCAACATACTCAAACAGTATTAAACAGCCATAATAAGAGCTGAATTTCACTGAAACCTATTCTGCGCATTCCCTCTACCTGCATGAGCATGGGCAGGTAAAGCACCTATTCTAGCTGATCACCATATTGGGTCTTGGGCACACCTGACCCTATAAAACTGATCTATAGTAGTAAAAGGAGTCCTGATCCATTTGAAAGAGATTTTTACGTTAGCCACAGTTTTCTATCACAGGGCAAAGAGTCTAATTACTGATTTGTCCCTCATTTAATTTCAAAAAGTGCTATTCACAAAAAATTCCTTGTCCTATTAATACCAAATCATGGGGCCGGTGCTGTGGCGTAGCAGGTAAAGCCTCCACCTGAAGTGCCGACATTCCATATGGACGCCGGTTTGAGTCCTGGATGCTCCACTTCCCATCCGGCTCTCTGCTATGGCCTGGGAAAGCATTAGAAGATAGCCCAAGTCCTTGGGCCCCTGCACCCATGTGGGAGACCCAAAAGATGCTCCTGGCTCCTGGCTTCGGATCTGAGCAGCTCCAGCCATCGCAGCCAATTGGGGAGTGAACCAGTGGATAGAAGACCTCTCTCTCTCTCTCTGCCTCTCCTTCTCTCTGTAACTCCAATTTTCAAATAAATACCTAAATCTTTAAAAAAAAAATACCAAATCATATTCTATAACCACAAATCATAACTGCTTTAGGTATAAACCACAACTGACCACTTTAGAGACAAACTTATTTAACATATTCATACACTATAAAGTTATTTCAGTCACATTTAGCCCCTCTGCACAAAACAAATAACAAAAAAGCTCCTCTTCCTTTAACATTTTTGCATAGAGCTGTGTAACACTTTATTCTTTCTTTTTTACTCAGGTTCCCAATATTCAAATTTTAAAATGCACCCAATAGACCCAAATAAAACTAAACATAGTTCTTAAAAAGTTTCTATGTGATCTACTATTTCCAGTGCAAATTCTTCCAATGTCCAGCTTGCCCTTTCAGAATTACAATCAATCTATTAGTTGTAAGTTGAAATCCATGACAATAAGAGATAAATTTCCATCAATGAAAAAAAATTTGGTTCCAGTGAATAAAGAGGGCATATTCGGAGAGAAAAAGGAACCAAGATGACAAAGTATTTTTATGATGATAAGTCACAGAAATGATTCTTTACATCTCTAAAATTACATTTAAACTAGATGAAAATTTGACCTGTCCTTATGATGTTTCAAATATTTGAGGGTTTAGCACATAACCTACATCTAATCACTTTTGTAAAAGGCAATAAGGACAGGAGACAAATTCAAAGGTCAAACCCACATTATATACAAATATATACTAATTAGAGTATTAGCTAAAGAATTCCCAATTTATGGTAAAATATGGGTGAGATATAATCATCTCAGGAAGAGGTCAGCACATTAAAAAAACAGCAAGTTCAAGGGCACTGAGCACTGCAGGAGGCTGCTAAAATCATTTAAGCATTAACTAAAAGCTCAAATTTTATCAGAGTGTATATAATTCAACTGTATTAGGTACTGCAACCTGACAGTCCTTATGACAGTGACATCTGGATGAGGGAATACACATTAGTGTTCAAACACTGAGTATCAGGAATCGAGAAGGAAATTATTTTAACATGACAGTTTTTTGTTGTTCTTAGTCAAATTTCACTAAAACAACTATTGAAATAAACTGTGAGTTCATTAACTGGACCCCTCAACCCACAAATTTCCCAATTAGTTAATGTTAACCAGTATGGTTTCTTTCCTGGATAAATGAAGTAATCAGGACAATGTTGATTATAGGAATAAATCAAATTTAAAAGTGAATAAAATTTTAAATAAAAAATGCAATGACATACCATGTTACAAAGCACATTGAGGGATGAACTCAAACTCAATTACATGCAGTTTGAGCATCCCTTATCTGAAATGTGTAGGACCAAAAATGCTTCAGCTCTAAAATTTTTTCAGATTTTGGAATATTTGCATAGACATAGACTTTGGGATGGGATCTAAGTCTAAACATGAAATTCATCTTATTCATATAGCCTGAAGGTCATTTTACACAGTATTTTTAGTACACGTGTGTTTAGACTACAACCTACCACATGAAGCCAGGTGAAGATTTTTCCACTTGTGAAAATCATGTCAGTCTCCCAAATGTTTCAGATTTTGGGGCATTCTGGATTTCAGATTAGAGATGCCCAGCTGGTAAGGTATATGCAAATATTTTAAAATCCAAAAAACTCCTAAGTCAGAAACACTTCTGATCCCACGTACTTTAGATAACAGATATATACTCTGTATTTATAGACTTTTACTTTGATATTTACACGTTGATATTTCAGGGAAAATAACAATGTGATAGGGCAACTCCATTTAGCTAATAAAGCAAGATTTCTCAACCTCAAAAAATAAAGTGTTCAAATACCACAATATACTAGCTATGGCAGTTTGCACTGCACAGCATTCCAAAGAAGGCATTTTTTTAACCAGTTTAATAATTATTTATTGGTGGTAAGTGATGCATGTTTTCTTTTTCATTTATGTTTGTAGTGCCAACTTGGTAAGATTTCCTGTTACATAAATTTTACTCAAAAATTTAATTCTCAGTATAGGTGGTATGCAGGTGTTACAAAAAATATAAAGGTAGGAAGCAAATGAGTAAGGCTTGGAAAACACTATCTTACATCACCACAAAAGTCTTTTTCCTTCCACTCATCATTTGATCAGTCCACTGTGTTAGACTCAGAAGGCATCAAATGATCAATAACCTTAACGACCTCAGGGGCCTGGCTGAAAGATCTCATATTTTTGATTTTATAAAAATAATAAGACTTTAACAGGAATGAGTTGAGTATCCAATATTGTCAATATTATTTTCATATTAATGTTCATTTTGCTGTTCAAAAATCTGTTATTTAAAGGGAGCTCTTTAAAAGCAAAGGAATTAAAATTAGAAGAAAAAATACATATTAACATAAAGCAAAAGACTTCTCAGTTAAGATACCCAAAACACACACGTCACTATCAGCTTTAGTATTTTAAAAATATCCTTTGGCGAATGCACACTCGAAAATCCTGTCTTAAAAGAACTGTCAAAATGAGCTTACATATCAGAGAAGGAAATCAATCCAAACTGAAGAAACTAAGAAAATCATGCAAGCAATTTAAAAAGAGGGATACTAAAAAGATTTGTGCAGAGTTGAGGATCATTAAGATATCTGGTCTCCTTCAAAGATGCTAGAGAGGAAACTAAACTCACCTGAATTGTATTACTTTCATCTCCTTGAAGTCAAATATAGAAAAGAGGTAGCTATTGGTACTGTCATTTATCCTTGTTTGTCCATCAAACTGAACAAAGCTCAGCACATTCCATTTCTGAAAAATCACTTCCCAACTAACATATATCTGACATCAACAATGACACCATGAAACTCTCTGTCCTCACATTCAGGACTTGGGAGTCGTGTTAGTAGTGCTTTGCTTTTTCCATTAACATATTCAAGTGATATTGTTCAATAAATATTTATCGAGAAATAACTGGTAGCTTCTGGAAAACACTGAAATAAAAAGATACAGTTCTTGACATTCATAGCAAGGAAGACAAATACACAGAGAAGGCAAATAAATCATAATATGATTCAAAGGCTGGTATGATTATGCTAAGGAGAAGAGTAGGGCATAAACTGCTAATCACATACATGGTTACCTCCTCTCTTTCTTAGTGACAGAACCCCATATATCTGGGGTGGCAATATGCCATTAAATAACATTTCTTAGCCTCCCTTGCAACCATGAGGAGTCATTAAGAAATAAACACAAGTCAGTGGGTAAGATTTATAGGACTCCTTAAAGGAGTCAACTACACTGAAAAATGCACCCTTTTCAACAATCTTGTAGTGCAGTTCTGTCTGCCTAGAATAGTTGGAGTTACAGATTAGAAACAGCTTCAAACATTAATGATGGTGAAGTTGCTATCCAAACCCAGGTATGGAAAGTAATCCTTTGTTTAAACCACTCATACATAATTTTTCAGTTCTAAGGTGTCAAACCTCTTCTCCTAAATATAAATGATACAAATATCCAGATTAAGAGAATTTTAATAAAGAAGCAGGTTTATGAAGGACAGAGACATGCTTAACAAGCCAACAGGAAAAGGAGAGTCAACTGGTCAGGGAGAGACGTACGCACACAGCAGCTGGTAAGGTGAGGGAGACAAGAAAAGAGATGTAGTTAGCAGTTAGAGTCCCGCAGGAACCAGATCAAAAAGGACCTGGAATGACATGATAAAATGAATCAAGAACTTGAGGACAAAACACTGAAGAATTCAAACAAGGAGACAGCATGCTTAACTATGTATTTTAGAACGAGGGTGATAAATCAACAGCAACAGCGCTTACAAAAGCTACTACAGCCATTCAGGTGAGACGAAAGGTACCTATGGGAGTAGATCCTAGAAAATGACATGATGGAATTTTCTAGAGTGAATGGCAATGCCCTTTATCTTGACTGGGGTATGGGTTACTACTAGGGAATAAACATCTGTCAATATGTAAACTGTATACTTTCAATGTGTACATTTAATTGTTTCTAACCATATATCATATTTCATTTTATTTTAAAAAGGACTTGAAATACAGTAGGCAGAAGCAACGGGGAGGAAGGGACAATTAGAGGCCCTTAGGAAGACAGGATTAATTAAATCTGCCGAAGTCAGGGACAAGGAGTAGGCTAAGATGATGTTCAGTATCCAAGTTTGAATGACTAATGTTAAGGTGCCTGGGGTGGGGCCAAGGTGGGTGTTCGGGGTGCTAAGAAAAGGAAAAACAGAGGCTAAGAGTTTTAAGTTGTTATACACTGATTTCTGTAGCCTGGGAATTCTCAGGTAAGATGAAAAGTTTGGGCTTAAGGAATAGTTACCATACACTGTTAAGTCTCAGAGAGCATACACAAAAGTCACAGAAGAATGTCTGTCAACTTGGCAGGTGTGTGGGGGTGTGAGATAAAATTGGCATTTGACAGAACAATTCTTCATTGCGTGGCAACAGATCTTCCCTGCTTTCTGGATTTGGGGTAGAAAAGGGAATAGAATTAGCTTTACTTGAGAACCACTTGAGGACTAAAAAAACAATGTAAGGCACACACAGAACCCTGAGGAACACCACCATTAGAAGCCAGGTTCATGAAGGAGAGTGAGAAAGGCTACAAAAGTGAGAGCAATGCAGGGACAGCAGTCAGACCACAATCATGAGAAGGAATGTGAATGAAAAGCTAATAGTAAATGCCATGACGTTTCCCAACAGAGTTGGCTAAAAAGGGCTGAGGAGTGCCTGGTGGACTTAGCAATGAAAAAGTTACCAACCTGAGAGTAGACGGCTGATAAATAAATTACAGACTGCTCTGGACTTAGGAATAAATCGAAACGGAAGGAGTATCAAAGAGGCTGAAAGATAAACTAATGACAGGCAACACTAACTACTGTGGAGTCAGAAAATCACAACAGGATTTGTGTGTTGTCTGGATTCTTTACAGAGATGAGGGAGACCTAAGTATGTTTAAATGCCATGGTATGCAAGTAGTGGAAAGAAAAGAGGTGGAAGATATACAGGAAGGTTTAAGTGAGGCAGCCAAATCACAGAGGGCCTGGGAAGGGATGAGAACAAGAATGAAAAACGAAGACTAAAAGGGAGGATCAACATCATATCCTTTCAGGTAAGAGGTGAGAGGCTAAGCCTATAGAAACACATGAGTTTTTACAAAATTGATAAGCAGGAGGTATTTCATGAAGTCCCCACCAGATGGACAGGATTTTTAAATGGTAAGTGTGGCATAGGGAGGAATAAGAAGAGAATAGCCACAGGGAGGAGTAAGAAGAGAAACTGACCAAATTCAGATACAAGAACTAACAAATAGCAGCCAATGTAAAGGGCCCAACTGATAATGACAACAACGAATTTGTAATGGAACCAACTACACAGCTGCATAATTTTCTCCAGTTGTGCAACTACCTGTGACTGGAGTTCTTACAGCAAGTAAAGATACTCAAAAAAAAAAAAAAAGTGCAACACACTGGTAAGAAAAGAACTCAAGGGGCTGGCGCTATGGCACAGTGGGTTGAGGCCCTGGCCTGAAGGCCGGCATCCCATATGGGCGACGGTTCTAGTCCCTTCTGCTCCTCTTCCGATCCAGCTCTCTGCTATGGCCTGGGAAAGCAGTAGAAGATGGCCCAAGTCCTTGGGCCCCTGCACCTGTGTGGGAGACCCAGAAGCTCCTGGCTCCTAGCTTCAGATCAGCACAGCTCTGGCCGTTGCAGCCATCTGGGGAGTGAACCAGCGGATGGAAGACCTCTCTCCCTGTCTCCCTGTCTCTACCTTTCTCTGTAACTCTGTCTTTCAAATAAATAAAACAAATTTTTTTTGAAAAAAAAAAAAAAAAAGGAAAGAACTCAGGAGCTCAACCAGAATCTGACAAAGTAGAAGAAAATGAAAATGTAGTTAGAGAAAATGTTTCAGAGGTACAGCAATTCCACATGATGGTCAGGTTCAGTCCTTAGCAAATGAAGTAATTTACAAAAGTCAAAAAAGTAGAGATGAGGAAGTAAGATAATTTCAACAACTGTGAATCGGGTGACAATTTCTCAATAAATGAAGGTCCTGGCCTACAAGCCATTATGTTATACTGACAGTAAAAAGTAGAGAATAATAAAGATGATTAAGTATCAAAGAAGAGGGATCTGTATATTAAGGTTACAATGCCCCCTGAAATAATGAAGCATTTAAAAAGGAAGGAAGGGAAAGGAAAAAGAAAAATAAGAAAAAGCAAGAGAGCAGAGGACAGACAGAAGAGAGAGAGAAAAAAAAAAAAAGTGATCCTGGAGATACTAACGGAAGTGACAGAAAAAAGCTTCAACTTGGCAGGCGTGAAAGGGAAGCAGTGGCTTCAGGAAAGCAAAGATTCCAGTTGGAAATGTGAGATGGACTGAGCCTCCAAAAGGAGTGAATACCTACTATCTGCCAACCCAAGAGCATTACATTTATATATAAAAATATATAAAATACACATATGCAAATCCTCCTGTGAGGCATGAATTAATAGCATGGTTTTACAGATAAGTAAACTGAGGTATGGATTAAATATTTTTTTCCAAGTTATGCTGTCAGCAAACTCATGTCTGTCCAGAATCACTGTGGACACTCCCTTTTTTATTGCATCATGCTTTGCTCAATTTCTTACATCATCTTTTATAGTTTCACTTTCTAGCCTCAGTACTCTATCCTCCTCAAATAATTTATTTTCACTTAACTGAGGAAAACACATTCCCCTAAATACAACACCTAATCCAGGCTCCTGACTCTCTGAATAAAATTCCGTTCAAAACTTATCTCATACCCTTAAAAATATTAACAAATAACTCTACATGAATTAATTTTTACGAGATACCCTCAGTACTCAAAAGAATCTTTTCTTGTTACATCTTTATACATGAGTTTTCCACTTGACTCTGTGGGTATGTCTGCGTAACTAGTTTACAGACTCCATTAGGACAAGGACTCTTCCTGGTATTTACTTTCCATTCCTCCACTATATAAAAGTAAAACTCCATTATATTAGGCACAGAGTGGATGGAGAGTGGGGTTCATAAATATCAGATTCACACACACACATAATTTTTCAAAGTTTGTATGTATGTTATAAATATTTTTGTAATTATATGAAGTATCTGTAGTAAAGGTATAAAAAGTAGTAAAATAAAATATTAACACATAGAACCAAAGCACTATATGAAGAAGTGTCTAAAAGATAAATAAACACAGTCTTTAACTATAGGGAAGAATGTTACTAAACAAATTAGCCTTGAAATCACATGCAAATGACTATAAACATAATTCAAGATAAACAATGAAGATTTTTGTGGGTTTTTTTGCCACAATAAGTCAAGTTATAGGCTATTCTTCCTTTCTTTAGACAATCTCTTACATGAAATTTTTCAGAATAATCATATAAGCAAAAGACCCTACATTGTTATAGTAATATATTTTCATTAAACAAAAGCATTGCTTAAGACTTCACAAGATAAATGCTTTCTAGTTAATTGTACGCATTTATAATGCATACCACACAAGGTAAATGTCTTTCACCTGTGTCTTGCTCATCAATGACAAATTATATACATACACGTATTTAGTCATAAAACTGTACCAGAAAAGAACACAAAAATAAGATGAAATTCAAACATTAAAACTAACCAGAAGTGAGCACTGTTTATTGCTTTAAGTTAAAATGAGTATCTTTTTAAGTACGTATTTTAAGAGATGCTTCATATGAAAAAAACAGAAAAGAAAACCATAATTACATCAATTTGAGAAATACTACAGATTATATGTCTTTTTTGTGATTTCTATTGCTAAGAAGTACTACTGCTTATGAAATCTAGTGTTTTCCAAACATTTTTGCCAGCTGACCTTTTTGTTGGGTACTATCTGCAAGCATCACTTGGGTAAATATTCATATTCACTCAAATGATTCTCTTCCTTATTTAAAGCTAAGAACGTTTGTCAACACAGTCTTCAAATGTGTATTTTATCACAAAAACATCTAAAATGATATATCAGTCAAGTAAAGCACAACCTGAAGAAGATAAGGATTAATAAACATCAATTCTTAAAAAAAAAACAAACTCATATCAGATACACTCTTGTGGCAATGCAGACTTGGCTAAAATGTAAGGTTGTCAGTCTATTAACAATGTGTACTACCTATGACTAATTCACAAAGAAATTCAAAAAAACATTATTAACCTTCAAAGCAATACTTAAGTTTTAGTCTGCTCTTCCAATTACATTTAAGCCAATACAATTTAAAATATAATCCATAATATAAGTACTGATAGCATTGTATGCATAAGTAATTAATAATTAATTATATATGAAGTAATAATTTTACTTACCAAGTCATATATCTGGTTTGCCAACTGTACCTTCTCATCTGCATCTTCCAAAGCCTTATAGTAGTCCTGAATAAAAAATTTCAAACAATTAATCATTTTAAGATATATATATATGTAGGACATAAAACTGCATCTTCATTATTATACCTTGTTATCATTATCAGTCATCCTACCTTAGCAATAAAAACCCAATTACAGATGGGGTGGGGTGGGTAAGATTAGAAATTATGGAAAATGGCCAAGAATTAAAGTAAGATGTTCAGAATTCTTAGAAATACTACTCCATTTCTATCCTCTGTACTAGCAAAAGCTATGTGAGTTAATGAATAGTATTTAGAAGAAAAAAAGTTATTTATCGTATTTATAAAGAACAGTCACACTTCATTTTAAAAACTTTCTGGAAAAAGTATAATTATTGAATGGATCCTGATCTGCATGCCACTATTTTCCAATTGTCCTGTAACTACCATTTTAAATTCAGTATAACTTTTTACAGCTCAACCTATACTTTTAGATTTCTCAACATAAAGCAAAATTTCCTTTAAAAAAAAAAAAAAGGAAAACTAGACCTCTTTCCATGGGGTACCAGGCTTTCCAGGGTATTTATAAATTCCACTACACCAAAAACATGGTAGGTTAAAGGAACAATCACTGACTTTGGGATATATAGATGTGATGTCTATACTCACACACACCTGGGCCTCCAGGTAGCTTCCAAGACAGGACCATTTCTGTTATAGATTCTGAGGGTTTTTTTTTGTTTGTTTGTGTTTTTCTCCTAACAGAAATAATCTTTCCTCCATGTGGTAAAATTAATAACACAACTATTCAATGTGTAGTTTCCAAATTTCTTTCTTAGTTGATCCTTGAACAATTTTATGAAAGTTGAGTGTAGGGAGGTATTTATTACTCAGCAATTACAAGACCTGTCCAATGTCATACAGCTAAATGGCGAGTCATGACCAAACCCAACTCTTTAAGTTGTTCTTCTGATCCCTAAATAAACTGTGTCGTACCTTTAAAGCAAACCTCTAAGTGAGAGCTGATGCCCATTGAATCTGGCAGAGAACTATAAGTACTATCAACTAATAAAAATCCAAAGAATTCTGCCTATCTAAATCCAATTACAAATTCAGTGCTTTAAACCCAAAGCCTTCTTTAGGATCCTTCCAACTATTAAGATTCTGCTCATCTGTGAGTCTATCAACTTTCAAGGTCTGCTGATTTCCACAGCAGGGTATAGCCAAAATTGGGATATAGTATTATATATCAAAAGACAGGGCAACTGTAATTATGTGTAACTAGGATAAAACAAGCAAAAAAGAACTTTTTAAGTGATTCTCTAACTAATAGTATAGAGAATGCTAACTAATAGAGAACTATTCTCTAATAGTCATTGATTATTGAAATCATTTTGTAAATTAACAAAATGTTACTTTATTGATTAAAAATCCCTATACCTGAAACTCTAAAGTACATAAATAATTTATTTAAATTCTAAAGAGCCACTGATAACTAACTATTCCTCATTCTGATATCAGGAAAACTCTTCAGTTTTGAGGTACCTTTTTCAGAGGGTCCTGGTATTTGTTAATGAATAATTTGAAGTGTTACACATACCTTTTTGATGGATGCCATTTGTTCTTCTCTCCACTCCGGCTTATTTTTCTTTGCATTCATAAAGAATTCACTGACTCTTTGTTCTAGTTGATCCATTGCATCTACAACATAATAAAAACATTCCCTATTTAGAAAACCACCATCATACATCAAATAGGCATGCTTTGTTTAGAGGAAAGAAAACAAATCTGACAATAAACACTGTTCCACTTGACCAATAACTTGAGTATGTTATGCTTCAGTTACATAAATACATAATGCTCACTTAACTTAATCTTTAAAAGTTACACATTTCCCTACTACTTATTTATGTTGTTTTTTAATTTTTTCCAATAATTAAACTAGGATTAACAAAGTGGATCAGAGCTAAACCACAGTTTTTGAAGAGTACAGCCTCAGGGGGTTGGGACACAGTCAATGGCTAGCGGTATTTAATCAACTGAATGTGCCCAACCACAGTTACTCACAGAGACCACCACTAAAATATCCTCACATGGCTTTTCATAAGAAAATCAGTAAAAAGTTTTTAACAACTGGCTCAATGGCACTAAGCATTCCATCATTTCATATCAAAGCTGAAAGCAGTAAGTACAACCATTTAGCACTTCATACACGATATTATTTATTCTAAGTAAGTTTTTCCTGAAGTATATGCCTAGAATAATGAATAGTTTTTCCCAAAAAGAGGAAAAATAAAAAGATTTCCATTGCTAATTAGGTTGAGGAAAATCTCTGTACTATACTCATCTTTTGGAGATTGCCAGTGCATAATCAGCTTTTTAAAGATTGAGAAGTCCCATGGTTAATTTATAAAAAAGTATTTTCCTTTGGGGTGCTGTGACATAGTAGAGTAAGCCTCTCCCTGCAGCACTGGCATCCCATATGGGCACCGGTTCCTGTTCTGGCTGCTCCTCTTCTGGTCCAGTTCCCTGCTAATGATCTGCGTGGGAGACCTGGAAGAAGTTCCCAGCTCCTGGCTTCAGATCTGCTCAGCTCCGGCCGTTGAGGCCATTTGGCGAGTGAACAAATGGACGGAAGACTTCTTTGTGTTTCTCCCTCTCTGTCTGTAACTCTTTTAAATAAATAAATAAATAAAATTTTTAAAAAAGTATTTTCCTTTAAGCATTCCCTAACTTACGTGACATATGGTCATTTTTGTTAATTCATAATACCTATTAACTTTAAAGAATTCTACTTATTGTTAAAAAAATGCTAGTTTAAAAAAACTTGTAGTTTGTACAAGCTAAGTTCAAATTAAGAGAATTTAAAATGTGTAACTGCAATGAAAATGTTTATAACAGAGCCACCCTTTCTTTAACACCTACTTTGTATCAGATATCATACATTCTAACTTATCTGTATTATTTTTAATTCTCATTGGATTCTCTTATTACAGTCAATGGAAACTTCTCAAAAGTGGTAATGCAGTCGATCGAGGTCAATGAGTCTACTGATAAAGCTATAAAATAAACGCAGATCTGCCCGACATCGAAGTCCACACTCCGTCCTACACAGAACTCTACTCAGCGTGTCACTGGCCTTTCACTACACTGCAGTTCAAACGCATGTTGTCAGCCAGCTGCAGAATCGTGCTTCTCACTTCCTGCCACGCTACAATCTAACCAACAGAAAAAAAGGTGGCTTTTGTGCCACATTCCCACTTGTTACGTGCTACATAAAACTGTGCAGAAGCTGAGAAAAGCAGAATCATGAACCTTTGGGTAGAGAATCCTAGGTGGTCACCAAGTAGACACACGGAGTGGATTGCGAAAGAAAGGTTCTTCAGCCACCTCGGGTAGTCTCTGGGCCACCTACTTAAGAGTCCTTGTCTGAGAAAAAGTCACCAGACTCGCAAGCCGTCACTGGAGGACAGGGAAGCCCGCTGCCAATTATTACCACTGACCAGCCTGGCAGCAACATCTTATCTCCCGCTCATTCTGCCTGGAAAAGAGGATCGAGCCCACAACTCCAAGCTTATCCTATAACGTGTGATGACACTCCAGGTTTGCCGGGATCTCTGAGGATCTACTCCTAAGCCGGGCTCTTGGACGTTTCGGAATGAACTCGAACAGAAGTACAAACAGATGCTGAAATCCAAGTTCGATCCATAAAGGCGCTGGTCAAAATCTCAGCATTTACGGGATCATCGCTAACCCACACCCGGTATTACCCTCATGAGGATATAAAACATTTTTTTTTTTTTGCACAGTCCCATTTCGAGGAAGCAATACATATACTCTAATGCCTTCTTATTTCGTCACAGGAAAAAAAATAATAATAAATGGAGCGTGGGAAGAAAAAAAAAAAAACCAGGCGCGATTTGGCCCTGCCAGCTCTTCTCCACAACTTAGGTGCCCGCGGAGCGCCGCGCAGGAGCGGCGGCAAGCAAGCCCGGCTCGGAACGCGCGCGGCGGACGCGGGCAAACGTGCCGACTTACTCTGCACCTGCAGATCCATCTCGCGCATCTCCGTGAAGCGGTCCCGCAGGTCCATTGGAAGCTGCTCAATCACTGTCAAACAAGAGTCCGTCAGAAGGGCGGGGCCCACAGCGAGCGTACGCGCCTGCGTCACTGCGTGCGTGCGTGCGTGCGTCGGGGGGGGTCGAGGGAGCGGGCAGCCCACAACGAGGCTGCCAGTTACCGTGAGAGAGAAACATCCCCCGCCTCCCCCTCCCTCCCGCCATCCCGCCTGCCCGTCCACTCGCGCTCTCGCCCGACCGCAGGTCCCACGGGCGGCCCCCGCCGGCGCCGCGCACTCACTTTCCAGATAGTCCTCTAGGTACAACATCGCGGCCCTTAGAGCTGGGGGAGCGAAGGGGTCCAGGGGTTTATTTGTGTCACTCGCTGTCGCCGGAGTTTTGTCCCTTCCAATATGGCGCCTCCGCTAGCAGCACCCGCTCGACTCCGGCGAAAAAAAAAAAAAACAAAAAAAAAAAAACCACTTTGGGCGCCTGACGGCGCTTGCCTCATTGCCGCCCGGCGCTGTCATTGGCTGGCTGCCGCAGTGACGTAGGCCGGCCAGGGCCTGCCCGAGCGCCTTTGTGGGAAGTGTAGTTTCTGTTCCTTCTGAGGCAGGGCGGCCGTGCCGCCCGTTCTGTGAGGGAAAACTACGGACACCAGGCGCCATTGCGAGCGGTGCGCGGAGGGCTCCGAAATGCGGTGCCTCTGTTTATTTGTTGATTTTGGCACAGGGGATGACGGGACTTGTATGCGCCGGCATCAGACAACTAGGAACAACTTTTCACCTGTTCTTTGCTGCGGTTCCATGCCCGGCGTTTGTGAGTCATGGGTTTCGCCTGGTGCTGGGCACACAAGCAGAGGTTCTAAACGCTAGCGTGATCAGCGAAGTTCGGGCGATTCCCATTGTTGCAGACAGAATTCGGTGCTTCAGTGTTGACCGCCGAAAATATAAGGGGGGAGGGAGGGACGTCTGCTTGACTCCATGTAGCCTTCAAATAGTTTATCAAACTGTGGCGTGTATGTGCACTCCCCGGATGAAAGGTGCTGGAATAGTCATCAGCGCCAGTTTAGACGAGAGTGGTTTGTTTCTTGTTTTTTTTTTTTTGTTGTTGTTTTTTTTTGTTTTTTCGGTCCAGCTCATCGTCATTGTCATCCTCATGTAATCTGTACATACAACCTATACCTGCAGCAACAACCAAAAAAAAAAAAAAAAAAAAAAAAAAAACCCTGAGCAGTCATAAGTAGCGGGTGGAGCCTTGATGTCTAATGAGCTGAACCAGCAATTTAGATTATGTTGAGTAAGTAGCATGTGTTAGAAGTCCTGGGCGTTGTCTTCCCCTACTTTTGGATTTCTCCCTGCCAATATTGACCGGTGATATATGTTAAGTGTGCATTGCTGAATTTATTTTAAAATGTTTTTCCTCAGGAGACTCTTACTCTAAGTGTTAGGTGGTGGTGTTTCCCATCTTTCTTAACTCTCTCCGTTTTTCAGGGAACAGTGTCGTCAGTGTGAGTGTTCTCCGTAGCCGCTCCTCTGCTCAGGGCTTTTCCACTGGTCTTAAGCAGGATGCTTGACTGTCCTGTTGATACGTCTCAATGGAAACTTACCTGGTCCTATTAAGAATTAACGTAGTTAATTTTACACACTTGAAGCTAAAATCTAGCACCTTCACTCTTCCTCCTTTCCACTTTCCCTCCCTTCCCTGCCCCTCTTTTCCATTTTCCCTCCTTCTGACTACTTTGAAAGATCTGCTTGATATTTTTGCAGATTCACTGGAATCTTCCTCTTCTCCCCCCTCCCACCCTACCTCTCTTCTTTCTTTCTACTTCCTCTCTTTCTTCAGCTTTAAAAAGCATGCTTTAGGATTTAAGGGAATTCCTGAAAGTCAGGATTGGTGTCCTGTAACAGTTCCAGGGAATTCTGAACGATTAGCTCTTCAGTGTTGCTTATTTCCCATTTTCTCCATTATCACTTAGAACATCTCTGAGACTTTTTCACTTTGTCCTTTGCCTTTCTTTAAATATTCTACCTCAAACATTTCAGATACTTGACAATTTTAAAAGTTCCATCGGATTCTCTTTTCAAGCCATTTTCTAGTTGTTGATAAAAATTAAACACGTATCTGCTCTATATTCTGTTTCTGTTAAATCCAGAATTGAAAATTTTATGGCTGTTTTGGGGCAATTGCTTCTTCAAAAACAGGCATGCTGCTCGTGGTGCCTGTTTCCTTGTGGGTTATGAATTTATGATTCTGGGGTTATAAATTTGAGGATTCTTTGAAACTGGAGTTAAAATTGAATTTCCTAGAGAATATTAGAATTCACTTCTGCAAGTTATTTGGAGACACCATCAACTCTAGGACCAGATTAAATTCTCCACTTGAGGCTTATTGTATTACACAGATTGGATTTAGTTTCTAACCCAAAGGGGAGAGTTTTTCTTTCTTTACTGGGCTCCAAGAACGAGACAAGCATATATTCTTTCTGGCCTCTCCTATGCATGAGCTTTATTTCTCATTCATCTTTCCATGAGAAATACCATCCTTTGAGACTCCAGATTTTATCTCCCATAGGTTACTCTTTTTAGCAGATCCTTTTCTTTAATCATCTGATTCTGGCATGCTACACAGCTTTAAAAAAAAAAAATAGGAGCTCCAGGTGTGTAGAATTTGACAGATAATCTCTGAACAAAAGTCTACCTTGGCCCTCATTTATTTCTCAGGATATGCCCAATTTCCTTCTTTCTTTTCTTTTCTCCCCAATTATCCTACCAATTCGATAATGTACTGCTTAGCTGTTTTCAGTGGGTGGCTCACTCAGAAGCTAAAATGGCAAGCTGACAGAAATAGAAGTCCCTCATGTCACTGTAAACAGCTTCTTGAGAAGTTTTCATAGTAAGGAAAATGAGATCATAGATGGTTCCCAATACAGTCAGTATACATGCACTTTCCAGAGAAATCAAACAAAAACTCACATATAAAATGTGTATTCTAGTTCATAAACATAATTCCTTGTTGGAACATGTATCTGCTGCAGAAAATCACATTTATTTACATACATGTGGGAGCTTCTTTTGTTATTGGATATCAAATACAGATACCACTTGGAGTGACCATCTACTCAAAAGCCTCTCTGGGCTTCTAAGCAGTACCTCTTAGAAGGTATTGTAGGGGTGATCACACATGAATTTCATTTCTATCTTCCTGGTCATAGGTCATTAATTTATCAAGAATAGACCAAAGCTGAGGCTCTCAGATGCATCTTCTGGATTTGAAATTGGGAATGAAGGCACACAAAGACTAATGACGTTGTGGCATAATTGCATTAATTACACACAATAAATACATAATCTACCAGCTTCTGCTGCTGAGATTCCCTAGAAGAGCACTAGCATTTTCCTTGTCTTTCCCCCCCTTCTGTCACTTTCCTAGCACAAGTTGTAAACCTTGAGAAAGTAATTTTAACACTGTGTGTGTGTGTTTCCTGATCTGTAAATGGGAAATAGTTAAGTAGCTAAGTCATAGGAATCTTGGATTGAAATGCTATCTATGCAGAGCACTTAGATTAATGCAGGGGAATGTTACGATTCAGCTGCCGTCATAGTCCCCCCACTAAGTACCCATATTGCAGATACTCCTTTGTACTATTCTTAGTTCTGTGTTGTGTTCTTTTGAGGCTGGACACCATCAGAACTATAGGATCATCTCGCCTCCAGGTGTGATAACTGCTACTGTCATACGAAATTCAAGGAGAAATGATTCAGGGAAGGCTACGAAAGTGTATTGCTCCGCAGAAGGAATTAGAATTTAGGAGGAGTGAGCATTGCCACTCAGCCACCATCTCAGGGTTTCAGAATCCTGGTTACTCCACTTCCCATCTGATCCTTGCTAATGCACCTGGGAAAGCTGCTGAAGATGGCCCAAGTGCTGGGGCCCCTGCCACCTATGTGAGGGACCCAAATGGAGTTTCAGATTGCTGGTTTTAGCCTTGCCCAGACCTGACTGTTATAGTCATTTGGAGCAAATCAGCAGATGGAAGTGTCTCTCTCTCCCTCTCGCTTACTCACTCTCTCTCCTCAGCCTTACAAATAAATACATACATCTTTAAAAAGAAATTAGGGCCATTTTGTGTGGAGACGAAGGCGGTACAGTTGTGGCCTTGTTACCTACCTCAAGCAGCGGTCGGCCTTTCCACATAGAACTCAGGAGTGGGAGGTTCAGAATCGAATCTCTTCTCCCTCCTCCTCCTGGTTACAAATCACTTGAAATTTATAAGTTAGTGGAACTTTGCTTGAGTGAGATTTTTTTGATCTTCAGCTACATTTTTTGGCTTTGTGAAGAACCTAGCATCAAACACAATGGCAAGCAATGTTACCAACAAGACAGATCCTCGCTCCATGAACTCCCGTGTATTCATTGGGAATCTCAACACTCCTGTGGTCAAGAAGTCTGTTGTAGAGGCAATCTTCTCGAAGTATGGCAAAATTGTGGCTGCTCTGTTCACAAGGGCTTTGCCTTTGTTCAGTACGTTAATGAGAGAAATGCCCGAGCTGCAGTAGCAGGAGAGGATGGCAGAATGCTTGCTGGCCAGGTTTTAGATAATCTGGCTGCAGAGCCAAAAGTGAACCGAGGAAAAGCAGGTGTGAAACGATCTGCAGCGGAGATGTACGGCTCCTCTTTTGACTTGGACTATGACTTTCAATGGGATTATTATGACAGGATGTACAGCTACCCAGCACGTGTTCCTCCTCCTCCTCCTGTTGCTCGGGCTGTAGTGCCCTCCAAACGCCAGCGTGTATCAGGAAACACCTCAAGAAGGGGAAAAAGTGGTTTCAATTCTAAGAGTGGACAGCGAGGATCTTCTTTCAAAGTCTGGAAAGTTGAAAGGAGATGACCTCCAGGCTATTAAGAAGTTGTTGACCCAGATAAAACAAAAAGTGGATTCTCTGCTGGAAAGCCTGGAAAAAATTGAAAAGGAGCAGAGCAAACAAGGAGTAGAGATGAAGAATGATAAGTCAGAAGAGGAGCAGAGCTGCAGCTCCCTGGAGAAAGATGAGACTAATGTGAAGATGGAGTCTGAGGGGTGTGCAGATGACTCTGCTGAGGAGGGGACCTACTGGATGATGATGATAATGAAGATGGGGGATGACCAGCTGGAGTTGACCAAGGATGATGAAAAAGAGGCTGAGGAAGGAGAGGATGACTCTTAAGCACATAGTGGGGTTTAGGAATCTTATCCCATTATTTCTTTACCTAGGCTAAGACAAAGGCTTACCTTTGTCTAAGATCAAAATTTTCACCAGATCCTCTCCCCTAGTATCTTCAGCACATGCTCACTGTTCGCCCCATCCTTGTCCTTCCCGTGTTCATTAATTCCTATTGCCCTGCGCCTAGTCCCATTTTCACTTTCTTTGATGCTCCTAGTAGTATTGTTAAGTCTTGCCCTGTAATTTTTGCTTTTAATTTTGATACCTCTTTATGACTTAACAATAAAAAGGATGTATGGTTTTTATCAGCTGTAAATAATCTCTTGTTAATGCAGGGAGTACAGTTCTTCCCATTCATGAGCTCAGTAGTTGCTTCCCTAACTGCAAAAGCCATCTCATTTAGTTGAGTAGCACCTGGGAGCAGCTTTGAGTTAGAAGTGTGTGCTATCCCACATACTAGTGCTGTGTGGGGCTGTTCAGCACAACTGTAACAATGTATTTTTGTGAATGAGAGTTGGCATGTCAAATGCATCCTCTAGAAAAAAAGTAGTGTAATAGTCTTAATATTGTTTTCTAAAGTTAATGCTGTGGGTTATTTTTGTGAACAGCCTGATGTTGGGACCTTTTTCTCAAAATAAGTCCTTATTAAACCAGAAATAAAAATTAGGGGGAAATTTGAAAGTGAATATGAAATATGATTGTTTATGAGAGTTCAAGACAAAGAAAAATATAACTCCTTTGTCTAGAATGTCCTCAAAAGAACTCTTGATTGGTGCTTTAAATTTCTGTCACCTCATTGTCTTACAAAGTAAATGACCATCTTGAAATCTTTGGCAAAACTTTGAAGTAGAAATTTTGGTTTTGGTTTTTATTTTTTAACTTTGCACCTGGCAGTGTGTCCTGCCTGACATACCTTTGTAATATAAAAGGAAAGCATAATAAAATGCTGGATTTACATTAACCCTTCTAATTTTACATCTTAAAATCCATGGAGTCATTCACTGGATCAGTTATAAGGTGCATCAATAGGGTGATAGTCTTCCCTTTACACCAGTGTAGATGTTTTTGGCCTTTTCTCTGGCCCAGTACTCACTAGTGAGACCCCTCTAAGGAAAGTTCTATTTTCCTGGCTCCTGGGCTGGGGGGTAGGGTGGAGATCAGTGCAGGGAGAGAGAAGAGAAGCCAATGATTTTGCAAAGGGGATTGCTCTGTATGTGTTCTGAAGATCGGAAAGAAGATACTGAGATAGATGATGGATTACTGGATATGAAGCTGTCACAAAACCTCTCCCCAAAAAACAAATAGAAATTCTGAATAAAATTGCTTAAAACACTTTGACTATGACCTTGTCTAAACAAGATAAGAGTCGGAGAACTCAAGGGGCTTCCATAGCCTTGGAAACTCATGACCGGTGCATAGGGAGATTACTGATGCCATAGACAGGAGTGTCAATTGGTAAAGTCAACAACAGGAGTCACTGTGCACTTACTCCTCATATAGGATCTCTGTCCTTAATGTGCTGTGCATTGAGATTTAATGCTATAACGAGTACTCAAACAATATATTTCACTTTGTGTTTCTATGGGGGTGCAAACTGTTGAAATCTTTACTTAATGCATACTAAACTGATCTTCTGTAAAAAAAAAAAAAAAAAGAAATTATCAACTCCCAACTTGACTCTCACTGGGATTAAACATGACAATAGGTCTGATCTGATTTCATCATCATTTAAAAAAAATCATCTATTATTTTTCACTTTATGTTTCTGTGTGGGAGCAAACTGTTGAAATCCTTACTGAATGTATACTAAGCTGATCTTCTGTATATTAAGATAATCGAAAATGAATCTTGATGTGAATGGAAGGGGAGAGGGAGTGGGAAAGGGGAGGGTTGTGGGTGGGAGGGACAGTATGGGGGGGAAGCCATTGTAATCCATAAGTCATACTTTGGAAATTTATATTCATTAAATAAAAGTTTAAAAAAAAAAGGAAAAAAAATTGCTTAAAACTGGGGCCAGCACTGTGGCGCAGTGGGTAGAGTCAGTGCTATGTGCCAGCATCCTAAGTGGGTGCCGGTTTAAGTCCCGGCTGCTCCACTTCTGATCCAGCTCTCTGCTATGGTCTAGGAAAGCAGTAAAAGATGGTCCAGGTCCTTGGGCCCCTGCACCTGTGTGGGGGACCCGGAGGAAGCTCTTGGCTCCTGGCTCCTGGCTCCTGGCTTTGGATCAGTGCATCTCCAGACATTGTGGCCATTTGGGGAGTGAGCCAGCAGATGGAAGACCTCTCTCTCTCTGTCTCTGCCTCTCTCTAACTCAGCCTTTCAAATAAATAAGTAAATCTTTTTTTAAAATTTGATTTAAACTAAGGTAACCAAATCCCCAAGTGCCAGAGATGAAGAATAAGCTCAGTTTTGGAGTAGTGAACAAAAGCTGAAGCTGAAAAAACAGACATTTATAGGCCTTCATTGTTGGAGCTTGGGTTTCTGACAGTGTAGAGTGAAAAATCTTGCAAGCCTTACATCCTGTGCTCCCTTATTTAGAGCTGAAGCTAACCATCTTGCAGATAGCCTGTATTCATAAAGAGCTGCTGCTTCTTATAAACTTTCTGGGGAAACAACCAAGAGCTGGCCATCCCTCCATCCGAGGTCATGGGTGAAAAACCAACCCAGAGGAAGTTAGGCTTCCAGACCTGAGCCACCCATAGAGGTGGAACCCTAATTCAACCTCACAAGGTAGAAAGACTCTTGACCAAGGTAGTGAAAACCCACCTGGTCTGGTATACCATGTGGGAGCCCACACAAAGAAAAATACAATAATACCTCATGCTCGGACATCAAGAAGAATAACTTCTGTTGACAAGCTCACATGCAAATGTTACGAATCACTGAAAGAAATGAACGCTCCTAGAGACTGTTAGAAGATAGAATAAACAAGAAATTTTAAGTATTAGAAGTACTGATTGGTAAAATCAAACCATAAAGAACAAACAAGAAAAAATAGAAAAGATGTGAAAATTGGATATTCTTTTTGGATGTTCCAATACCTGATTAATAGCAGTTCCTAGGAGAGCAAACAATAAAATTGAGATGCAAAAGAGTACTTATTCCATAATGACATTTAGATGAACTTTCTGTAAAGGTAAATCTATGATAATAGAAATAGGAGAGTAACTATCTGGGGAAGATGGAGTGATTGGCTAATCTTGGAACCCTTTGCTCTCAGGTATTATTTTCTTAGACACTGCTTGTTACTGGCCTGAAGTTCATATGTGCTACATGAATAAATGAAAATGGTAGTAGGTGGTTATGGGCTTCTGAATCTGACAGACCTGAGTTTTAATCCTGTTATTTATTCATATAATGGGAGCCAAGTCAGGTCCTAAAGATTTTTTTTTTCCATCTGAAATGAAGGTGAGGAAGGGCACTTATGCTGTAGAGTTGGTGTTGGAACTCAAAAGAGATAATGTTTCAGAGTACATAACAGTATCTGGCATGTAAACATAATTGCAAAAAATATTATTTGTAAAATTAACGGTAAGTTCCATATCAAGAGTATTTCAGTAGAAGCAGTCATCAGAGAAGGCAAATAAAGGGATGTGTTCTCCACAGAGTACTTGAAAACAATAATAAAAGTAGCATTTAGAGTATCTTTTTTTTTTAGCACTGCATGCCAGCAGTTTTGAACAATGACAGTGATCACATAATTCTGAAAAAAACACTTCCTTAGTCTGAGTTCTACACAATCACTGCAATTTTGGTTGAATGTTAGTAACTGTGACAATATATATTCCTGTTAAATAGTGACTAGAAATAAAATTGAAAACAGAACTTGAGCTTTTTATTATATCATTCTATATGATCACTTTAAGTTTTTATTTGTATTTTAAATTTACTATAGTGGAAAGTGTGGCGAACATCTGGCCTGATGGTCAAGACACTCGTTAGGATTCCATCTTCCATCTGGGAGCCAGCAATGAATGATAGCTGAAGTTGTTGGATTCCTACTACCCAGGTAGGAGAACTAGATTGAGTTTCAACTCACCAGCCATTACATTATCAGCATTTGGGAGGTAGAATAGTGGATGAGATCTTGCTCTCTATCTCAAATAAAAATTTTAAAAATATTTTAATAAAGTAAAATGTTGAAACTATGAACTATTGTATGTAATATTTTTGCTTATTATACATGAGATCTATTACTGATTAATATCTTGACAATTGAAATGTATTGTTTTGAAATTCTTAGCAATTGTAACCTAATTGGTATAGAATTTTAATATTGTATTTATCTTTTCACTCATATGTAGAAGCTGAAACAACGTGATCTCACAGTAGCAGAGACTAGAATAGTGGTCCCCAGAGGCCAGGAAAGGTAGGGACAGAGAGGTAGATAGAGGTTGAATAATGAGTATCAAAATGCCATTAGAGAAAAATATTTTGGTGCTCTGTAATACAGTAGGGTGACTATAGTTTTTAACTACTTGTGTAAGTCTCAAAAAATCTAGGAGAGAAGTTCAAAGGTTTGTTTTTTTTTAATTTTTTTTTTTGACAGGCAGAGTTAGACTGTGAGAGAGAGACAGAGAGACAGAGAGAAAGGTCTTCCTTCTGATGGTTCACCCCCAAATGGCCGCTAAGGCCAGCACTGCGCCAATCCGAAGCCAGGAGCCAGGTGCTTCCTCCTGGTCTCCCATGCGGGTGCAGGGCCCAAGCACTTGGGCCATCCTCCACTGCCTTTCTGGGCCACAGCAGAGAGCTGGACTGGAAGAGGAGCAACCGGGACAGAATCCGGTGCCCCAACCGGGACTAGAATCCAGGGTGCCAGTGCCGCAGGTGGAGGATTAGCCTAGTGAACCGTGGCACTGGCAATTTGAAGGTTTTTAACAACAAAGAATTGTTAATTACCTTGATTTGATTATTACTTATTGTATATGTGTCTCAGATTTATCACATTGTACCCCAAACATGTGTGCTTGTCAGTTTCCAAAAAATGCCTAAATGTAATTGAAAAGATTAACACATACTCTTCTCCCTTTTCTTCACTGCTAGTTAATTATTCATCACAAACATGGTGATATCATGATTTAAAAGGAAAAATGTATACTGTCTGAATTTCTATTCTGTGCATAATCATTATATATTTAATTTCACCATTATTTTTGAAAATAATTTCCGGTGTAGAGAAGGGACATATTAAAATTATCTGTTCTGGGTGTCAAAAAATGCTAAGTACATATATGTAAATACTTCTGACAAGAAGCAAGTGAGATTTACTTATATACAATGGCATAATTTTAACTTTTTCTCTGGGTTTAATTTTTCAAGTTTTAGGTTTTCTCTAGCATTCATTTTAGAGAAACTGGTAATGTAAAGATATATTACCAAGCATTCTATCTTTGAGAAGAAATATGAAAATATTTCAGTGTCTCTGAAGATGTTTAACACTGCTGTAAACCTTCCAAATATTCTACTTTTCCTTATGTTCTCTACTTTATCACACAGGTGCTGTGTGTTATTGACAAGAAGTGGTGTTTGGAAGATTCAAGATTTTTTCTAATCTTTATTTTTACCTTGTTTTAATATGAATCCAGTTGATTTAGAAGCTTGGGGAACTTTATTTTGGTACTAAGGAAAAAATTTTTTTGTAAAGTTGGTTAGTGTAGTCTTATTATTGAGGAAGTACCATGTGGAAGGATGACAATATAGTGCTTTTTTATACTCTGGCCATAAATTTCTTATGAGGCTTACAACATTGTGGTGTAGAGCCAGCCACACTCACTAATTTGGAATTCCTCAAGGGCAGAGGCCATGTTTTATTCATTTGTTGATCCACAGATCTGGCAGGTAATATGAGTTCAATAAAGATGTGATGAATTATTGAATGACCAAATGCATGAGCCTTAAGCACAGGTTCGTAAGTTTCTAAGTTCAGACTAGAGAGGGCAACATGAAGTTGTCATGATTGTTAACTACCAAGCTCTGTGAAGAAAATAGGATTCCAGTGACCATCCAAGTAACTGGACTGGAATGGTGAAGAATTTTCTAAATAGAAGGCTTTGAAGAATTCTCCAGTACAGGAGTAGGTCCATCTTCATAATGGTTTCTAATTAAAAGTTTTACAGAGGAACAACGAACATAATATGGTAACACACGATGCTCTATATTTTTAAAAAAATCCTTTGAAGTTCTAAATATTAACCTAGAATGATAAATAAGACTTTTAGGGAACACAAGAAAGAATATTGCTACAATTTATTTCAGAGGTTATGGAACGACAAATACCACTGACAGTTCCTGTGCTTGCAGAATGTGCAGTTTGATAAGAGAAGCAGAATTTTAAGGAAACGTAATGTGATCGGTGTGATAATGTGGTTAAATTTTGATTATTCATTAAGAGGAATTCACAAAAATTCTATTGAGATATGGTGGTTTCCCTGATAAATAATGAACACACCATTTCAACAACAGGATTAAGTGCAAGAGACCAGTATAAAGATACAGTTAGGAACGGAATCAAATACTTTGCTGTTATTCTTGTTTTTCTATTAACATCTACAGCTTTATATCACTTAAAGTCAGGATACATTGTGAGAAATGTGTCATTAGGCATTTTCATCTAACATCATGAAGTAAGAAAAAAGCATAAAGGAAAGACTTATTTGCAAAGTCAAATCCTGGACCATAGGGCAACATTAAAATGCTAAGTTAAGATCAGCTAAGGTAACAACAAAACATAGTTCAGGTTTGGGAACTAACTAAAAGTAGAGAGAGGAGACCATTCCAGATGCCAAGCCAAGTCCTGCTTCTGTGCATACCCTGCAACAATTGCACAATGACGACATTAAGAGGAATAGATCCCTCCTGTGTCCTGTTACCACCTGAGTTACTTCATCATGCTAGCCAACCCGGCAGAGTGTGTTTTTAGGACTAAACTGATTCGAAGTGGATCCATAGGAACAAGTAACACGGCTGAAAGGCTAGGGCCTTGATTCACAATGAAACCACATCATGTCTGTGATTGCTTACCTGTAGCCCAGTGATTCTCAGCCAGAAGTGATTTTGTCCCTAGGTAGACATGTGCAGTATCTGGAGATTTTTCACTGTCATGTTTGCAGAAGTACCACATGTCTATCAGGTAGGGGCCAGGGATGCTGCTAAATGTCCTACAGTATACTGTATAGCTACCTACAGCAAACAGTTATCAGGTCCACAATGTCTATAATGGCAAGTCTGAGAAACCCTGCTGGAAACAGCTGTTGTAGCTGGCGAGTACCCAACACTCTTGGGACTATGTTCCATGCCTTTTAGTACCATAGTCATTTCCTTAACCAAATAATGTAGGTTGGAGAAAATCGTACAGTAGAGGGCAGTGATAAACAAAATTTTCTGTTATATTATCATTTGTCCTCTGTGGGGAGCAACCCGGACTAGACTGTTACTCGAATTAAGACTTATTCTATGCATCTGCTCTCCCACAATATGGCGCTGGGAGAGGAGAGAACAGCTTCTGCCCAGCTGCCTCCAGTTCAACCAATAAACAGCAGGACCTGCCCCTGATTGGAGGAGAGCAGCGTACTTGGCGTGTGGGCAGCCGAGTTGGGATTGGCAGAGGAGGACTATAAAGGAGGAGAGAGACGGCATGCACCAGGAACATCTAAGGGGAACATCTAAGGGGAACACCTGTGCAGCCCCCCAGAGAACCGGCCGGCGGTGTGCCGCTCCCCTGCGGAAGTGGGGAATGTGGCAGGGGGAACCGCCCTTCCACGGAGGTGGAAGGGACGGCAGCCAACCCGGGAAGAACCAGCAGCAAACCCGGGGAGGGCCGAGCAGATGAAAGAACAGCGCAGGGTTCAGTGTTGCTCCTCCACGAAGAGGGGGAGCGACATAATGGTGCCGTGACTCGGATATGAAGCCTAGGCAGGGTTTAGTGTCGTTCCTCCATGAAGAGGGGGAGCGACATAATGGTGCCGTGACTCGGATATGAAGCCTAGGCAGGGTTTAGTGTCGTTCCTCCACGAAGACGGGGAGTGACATAATGGTGCCGTGACTCGGATATGAAGCCTGGGCAGGGTTTGGTGTCGTTCCTCCACGAAGAGGGGGAGCGACATAATGGTGCCGTGACTCGGATAGGAAGCTTAGGAGGGAAGAAATGGGAAAATACCGGAGAGAGAGACTAGCAAAGAGCCTAGGTGCTGGAAGAAGCTATTGAAAGCCTAGGCATAGACTCGGATATGGACTGTGGGAAAGAAGTTAGGATTGAAAGCGAAAGTGAAAGCTTTCATAGACTCGGATGCGGACTATGGCGGGGAAGCTAGGAGATTGAAAGCGAAAGTGAAACCTGGAGGAGGCTTGGACTCGGATATGGACTGTGGGAAAGAAGTTAGGATTTAAAGTGAAAGCAAGAAGAAACTTAGACTCAGATACGGACTGCAGGTTGAAAGTGAAAGTGAAACCTATAAGAAACTTAGACTTGGATACAGACTGTGGGGAGAGGCCAGGAGAAATGAGGGAGGAATATTGTTGGAAGAAAACTTAGGGAAACATACCGGGTAGAGAAAAATGTTAGGGAGGATGAAGCCGCGAGTGCAGGCCAAGCCATCTTGGAATTCTTCAAGTCAGCCCGGGGAGCAAGAGGCGAAGATCTGGAACCAGAAGCAGAGACGTGGGCCGCCAGGTTGGAATTCGCCAGGTTAGTCCGGGGAACTTGGACTGAATGCCGGTGGTGGCGGAAACATTCGCGGAAGCCGCCGCGTGCAGAGAGAGCACGGGGCGTGAATAGATAGGGAACGTGGGGCTGGCGCGAGGCCGTGGTGCGGGCGCGAAGTGCGTGGAGACCGCGGAGCGTGCATGCAGAGCCGGGAACCCGCCGGCGGGGCGAGGCGCCGGGAAGCCGTGCAGAGCCGTGAAGCTGCCGCGGGGCAAGGTGCCGAGAAGCAGCCTCGGGGCGGGCGCCGCCGGGAAGCCGCAGGGATAAGAGAAACAGAAGTTTAGAAGTAAAATGAGAGAAATAGGAATGCTGGAAGATAGAAGTAAAATGGGAGAAATAGGAATGCCCGGAGATAGAGAAGTAGAGAAATAGAAAGGCCTCCCCACAACACTGCAATGAGAAGGCTTGGATTCGGTCTGCCTGATTAGTGAGGCGATGAGCACCTGCGGGCGGCTAGCAGCTTATGCGCCGCAGATCACCGAAAACAGGCACGTTATCAACACCAATAAGTCACCCCACAACATGGCAATGAGAGAGCTTGGATTCGGTCTGCCTGATTAGGGCGATAAGCACCAGCAGGCAGCTCGACCAGAGTATGAGCTGCAGGTCACCGAAGATAGGCACGAACCAACACTAATAAGTCTCCCCCACAATACGGCAATGAGAAGGCTTGGATTCGGTTTGCCTGATTGTTAGGGCTTGTAAGCCCCTGCAGGCAGAGCAGAGCATGCGCTGCAGGGCACCGAACACAGGCACGCATCAGCGCCTAAAAACCTCCTCACAACATGGCGAAGAGAGGACCCGGATTCGGTTTGCCTGATTGATAGGACTTGTAAGAACCTGTGGCAACTCTAGCAAGCAGAGCAGAGTGTGTGCCACGGGGCACCGAAGACAGGCGCGTATCAACGCCAAAAAATAAAAAGAAAGGGGGATCTGTGGGGAGCAACCCGGACTAGACTGTTACTCGAATTAAGACTTATTCTATGCATCTGCTCTCCCACAATATGGCACTGGGAGAGGAGAGAACAGCTTCTGCCCAGCTGCCTCCAGTTCAACCAATAAACAGCAGGACCTGCTCCTGATTGGAGGAGAGCAGCGTACTTGGCGTGTGGGCAGCCGAGTTGGGATTGGCAGAGGAGGACTATAAAGGAGGAGAGAGACGGCATGCACCAGGAACATCTAAGGGGAACATCTAAGGGGAACACCTGTGCAGCCCCCCAGAGAACCGGCCGGCGGTGTGCCGCTCCCCTGCGGAAGTGGGGAATGTGGCCAGGGGGAACTGCCCTTCCACGGAGGTGGAAGGGATAGTAGCCAACCCGGGAAGAACCAGCAACAAACCCGGGGAGGGCCGAGCAGACGAAAGAACAGCGCAGGGTCCTGTGTTGCTCCTCCATGAAGAGGGGGAGCGACAGTCCTCCATAATTTTCTTCCTTTTTCTACTTCTCTGATCCTAAAACAAAAATAATGAGAGAACCAAAACAATAAAATCAGAGGTAACAATTTTGTAATTTTTTGAAGAAAAACTACAATTTTATGCAAGGGTGCACTGAAGATTTTAGAAGAGACATTCTACATATGAAGGAACCCTGGTTTGTTTTATCTTCATAGTGCTTACCTCACACACTGACATTTGCAACTTTTTACTCAGAAAACACTATTGGTATCTAAATACCAAGAAAAGGAAATATATCACATAATACTAATATATAATGGATGATACTTTTATTGGTAGCCTATTCTAGTTTTTAATAAGTCTTATTTTGGAGAACTGTGGAATTAGTCACTCTACTATAAGCATATGTTATTTTTTAGTTCATGTAATACAGAAATATCCTTCTTGAGAAGTTAAAACAGTAAATTTATACATTTCTTAAATTGTTAACTTTGGATAAGATGTATTACTTCTGCAGTACAGAAAATGAGAATATAGAATATTTATACTTCCTCTTTGCTTTCATGGTTTCACACATAATTGTTATTTCATTGGTTAACTTTTTAACATTAATAGTACACTGAAGCATATGACTTTAACTCTAACAATAACCTTAACACCATCATCTTGAAACAGCATCCCTCAACTCCTTCCTTGGAGGTGAAATTACTAGAATGGTTAACTTTCTATCTTACGACTTCCCCTGCAATTTCTTACTTCCTGCAGCTGTACTTTCACATTGTCATTTTGCTAATAATATGTCCTGCCCTGTAACCATGGTCTTACCTTTCTTTTATGATCTGTAAGAAAACTCTTAAAGGTTATATAAATGAAAACTATTTACATCATTATGATTATATTAAATTTTTTAAAATACTTAGGCAAAGAATCTTTTCTTCTGGGAGTCCAGTGTTACAGTGGTGGGGGCAATTGAAGGAAAGTGTTTTAAATGTCATTTTGTAATACTATATCAAGTGCACAAAATTATTATTTTGCTTTATATTCAGAACATTAATTCTCTCTGTCTCTCTCTAGAATTTATAATTTATTTTTTGTTTTTCACATGCTACATCCTCAATCATCTTGTAGTTCTCAATCATGCCATCTACAATATCAACTGCATTTCTTTCTCCTATTTTGATAGCTTTATATATTCTTCATATCTCACTTTAATCAATACTGATTGCTGTCTTTGCTTGTTGCAAATTGTTATTGGAGAACATTTTTGCTGGTATATTACATACAGTGAATTTTAAAATACTATATTCTCAGTTTCTTCACTAGATTCACTTAATTTTAGTAGGGAGCTATGGGAGTTTTTGTGTATTTTTGGTTTGTAAATTTCTGAGGATTTTCTACAAATATTATTATATCATCTATGAACAAGATAATGTTATGCACTGAGTTATATCTTCTGAAAATTTGTATGTTAAAGTCCTAATCCCCAATACCTCAGAATGTGACTGCATTTGGAGATAGGGTCTCTACCGAGGTAATTGAGCTAAAATGAGGCCATCAGCATGGGTCATAATCCAATATGACTAGTGTGCTCATAAGAAAAGGAGATGGGGGTAAGCATTTGGCCTAGAAATTAAGACACTGCTTGGGATGCCCACATTCCATATCAGGGTGCTTGGCTCTGCTCCATAGTTAAGCTTCCTGTAAAATGCACACCCTGATACACAGCAGGTGAAGGTAGTTGATTTTCTCCTATCTCCTGAGAGACCCACGTGGCGTTTGTGATTTGAGGCTTCAGGCTGTCCCAACCCTGGCAGTCAAGGGCATTTGGGAAATGAATCGGCAGATGGAAGCCCTCAAATTCTCTCCCTCTCCCTCTCTCTCTGCTTCACAAGTAAATTTAAAAAAAAAATTAAAAATCTTTGTAATAAAAGGAAGAGGAAAATAGGTCATAGGTATGAATAGAGGGAGGCAATGTAAAGACAAAGGGAGAAGATCACCTTTGGAAGGAACCAACTCTGTCACACCTGATCTCAGACTTCTGGCTTCCAGAACCGTGGAGAGAAATTTCTACTGGTAGGCAATCTAATCTAAGGGGCTTTGTGACAACAGCTCTAATGGACTAGAACAGACAGTATCAATTCTGCTTTGTCCCAAATATCACTCAGTAGAACCTTAAAAATAAAATTGTAGAATAATAGTAAGGAACATGCTACATTGTACTTTAGCCCTAGTCTTAGGGGGAAAATCTTCAATATTTTATCATTACCTAAGATGTAGGTTTTTTTAATATGTTATTTATCTAATTAAGAAATATACTATTACTGGTTTGTTGAAATTTGTTATTCAAAATAATAAGTTGGTGATGAATTTTTAATGCTTTATGTAAATCTCATGCTATTGAATGTGATTTCCTTCCTTTAACCTGATAAAATAGTGAATTTCAATAATTTTTGATGATTAAGGTGATTTTGTCTTTCTGAGATAAACCCCACATAGTTATACTATAGTATACTTTTTATATACCAATGGATTTGATTTTCTAATATTTTGAGAACTTTTTGAGGTTATATTCATGATGACTTTTGGTTTCTAGTTTTCTATGTCAGATTTTGGTATCAGGTTATATTGGACTCACATGTGAAGGCCATTAGCTATTCAGCATCAGGTGTTTGCTTTTAGCCTCGTGCTGGAGAAGTTAAGACAAAAACAGGAAAACTCCTACATTATTTACCCAAGATGTTTCAGACAATTTTGTGTGACTCTAAAAAAGATATTTTATGTTATAGCAACCAGTGAACTCCAGATTAGATTCTACAAGTGTGAGATTGAAACATCAAAAATATGAACAGCCCTGTCATGTCCCTTGTGTGATTATGTTTCTTTTTTTCTCTCAAAAGGATGGCAAGACATGAGAAATAGGAGTAGGGTTATATGGTAAGTTTCAGCTGGCCCAAACTTTCAAATTCCAAGTATTTCTGAGCTTCCACTGCTACAAAACACAACTGCCACTGACCCCGTGTGTGTTTGTGTGTGTGTGTGTTAAATGAAGCTGTTCATGCCTTGCTTGAAAATCTTTAATGACCTTGCCTGAAGCACTAACCTCTCAAGGGAAGCTAGTTCTATTCCTCTCTCACTAACAATTTCACTGATTGCCTTCAAAACTGCAACTCTAGTCAGATTCCAGCATCACTCAGAGAAGGTCAGATTCGACAAGGAAGTTGGGGTGGGCTTGAACAGAGGTACTCTAAAATGAGACATAGGCATCCCAAGCCCAGGCTGCACTCCTGATTCCACCTTCCTGCTAATGAATACCCTGAGAGGCACCAGGTGATGAATCATCCAGTTAAGTCCCAACCCCTATATGGGAGACCAGACTAAGCTCCTGGCTCCTGGCTTTGGCCTGGACCAGGTCCAGGTGTTGTAGGCGAATAGAAGTGAGCCAGTAGACAGCAGCTCACTCACTCTCTTTCAAATAAACAATTTAAAACAAGAATAATAATGTTAATGCATCAACATTTGCAAGATTTTTGGTAACTTACATCAGCAAAAATGAGGCAAAAAGAATTGGAAATTGAAAGTACTAAACTAAGGAGACCCAATTTCAGTCAGGCTGAATTTATTAATGTGTAATCATAAACTAGTACATCTGACTTCATGTAGGCTCAAGCAGTTGGGCATAGTTCTGTTTGATTGATTAAGTACATAAAAGTGGCCTACAATTATGAGGTGCCTATATTCCCTTGATGAGAAGGATCTAAGACTTCAGTAGATAGAAGAGATTCTCTCACCTTCCTCCTAATCATGTCTATTAAGTAATCTGAAGACATTCCCTTTACCAAGATATGCAGAAATATATTTTGAGGGGAACACCAGCAACTCTGAAAAAATTCTATAGGGTTTCTATAGGCTAGAGATTCTGGTGGGATATGCTGTAGCTGATATGAACTGTTTGATTGTGGTGGGAATTATAGTGTTTAACATAGCCTGGTAAAAATAGCTATATTTAACTACCAGGGGCATGTTTCCAGCTTTGATTTAGCTCTCCTTTAGGATAAGGAGCATGGTACATTGAGAAGGGATTTTGAATCATTACAAGGGTATGCATCCATTTTTCTTCTTAGTCTTTTCCAAAAAGATCTGCATTTAAGTGAATACATCTTTTTTTCTGAGACTGTTGGATATCACTCTCAAATAATTGTTTATCTCTGGGATCAGATAATTTGTGGCCCATGAATTAAAGTAGATGCCTATAAGATTGATGTGATTAGTTTTCAACAGATACTGAGTCATAGTGCACTCAGGTGCTACTCTGAACTGAAATCTGTGAAAATTTTCCCGGCTCCATAATGTTGAAATATATGGGTATATATTGAGCACCTGGGAGAATCTCTACAATGGTAGGAAAGGACAAGTAGAAATGACTTGTTCCCCCAAAAGTAGCTCAATCTTTAGCTCCATGCCATAATTTAATCCACTGGGACATTGATCATTTCAGCATCAACTGGATATTATGCAGGCTCACTAAATGGTGAAATAATGTTGCCAGGATTGAATATCAAGAAGCTACAGATACTTTAAAGTCTTTGTGTAACATGCACTGTGAACTGTGTCAGAGCCATTGGCATCACCTGTTTCTTGATCCAAATTGCTTGGACTTTGACTGACAGATGATAGCCTTGCATCTTTCTCTCATGATGTGCTACTTCCTTTGTGCCTACATTTTGTAATTCTTGTCTCCAGTCTGTGCTAGCTCTTTCCTCCTGCTTCTACTCCATGCCCACAACTGTGCAAGTACACCCTGGTGTTACTGAAAAGTCAACACACTGTAGGGGACATCTTTGGTCATAGAATATGCAACCAAGGAATTTCTTGACTTCTCAACTGACTCATCCTCCTTTTAGCTCTTCCTCCTCTTCCCAGACCTTCTTTTCTCTTACCTCTGATTCTTTGAATCTTATTACCTAAATTCTGTAATTCCAAATAAGCCAAAAGCTGTTTTCTGGGAAGCCCAAGGTAAGGTATTTGGTACTACAAATAATTCTAAAGAGAATTCCCTTAAGACAGAATTTTGAAACTGGCTATTAACTGACAGAGGGTGCTAAGGGTGGGGGCAGGGTGTCATAGTAACTCATGTCTTAGAGTATCATGATGATTACTGAGACATTCTACTGTGATAAAGTCAGATGAAAGGTGAACAGTCAAATAGATTGTGGCTATGGAAACTGAATTGGTGCGGGCAAAATTAATTATTAGAAATGTGCAATGGTATAATTTGTGATAAGGAATTAGTACCAATTCATGGATATGGTTAATGATATGGCCAAATGATCTAAGACAGGAAAAGCAACATTGGAAGATTGGTAGCAAGAGTTTTAGGGGAAAATCATATGTAATATACCCAATATGTGAGAATATTTATGTTTTATATGAATGTTCATAAAATGACCTACACAGCAAAATATGCTTTCCATTACCAAGTGAGCAATATGCCCAACTCTATGGATGTCAGTGTTTCTTTTCCTGTTCAACCCCAGGTCTTGGTCAATGGGCATGTAACAGGGATTTTGCTTGAGTACAACAAGAAGGCTTTTCATTATGCAGATAGACTTGGTAATACCACTACTATATGCCACATTTGACAGCAGCAACAACCAGATCTTAGCTTAGGGCCCAGCTAGCTTGTGAATATGTTGGAAACCTTCCAAATCAGAGTGAGCAATGATAAGTTCTTCAGTGAAATAAAACCAGTGTTGATTCACTCTCCCTGCCACTATGCTCTGCCAACACCACCATCTATGGACTGACTAAATATCTAATTATAGTCATTACATATGCTTCAATGATTCATTTCACAGTGAATTAAGTCAAGCAATGAGGTAATGTTCATAGGATTTGCAAATCTTATTTTATAGCAATCCCAAAAGATTCTGTCCCATGGAATGGTAGAATGGATAATTGAAGACTTAATTCACTTGGGTTACACCTTACAAGTTTGGTACTGTCTTTTAGGATGCACTGTATATTTTAATCTAGGGACCAATATGTAGTTTCTCCAGTACCCAGACTATATGAGTCCTAGATTGTGTGGATCAAATGGGAATGAATTACTTCTCTAATATTTGATTTTCAGCCCTGCAAGTTTACTGGTTTAGAGGTGCTAATTTATAAGATTGTAAATTATCTTCCTTTTAGATACAAGGTGAAACTGCTTTTATAATATGAAGAATCTTAGCACTGTGTTGCTTTATCTTAAAATTACTTGGTTTTCAGAAGATTAGGCTTAGAACAAGTGTATGTTAATGCTGAGCAACTAATACAGTAGACTTTAGTTGGAGATTTGTCATATTTTTGAGTTATCACTGAATATATTGTCCAGAGGATAATTTTTATATTATGATAATATGAGTCAGATAAATAATTGCTGTCTCAGATCTCCTTGTAGCATGCTTTAGTCCACTGAGGCTTTGTAGCATAAGGCCTTATACTGGGTAATTCATAAGCAAAAGAAATTTATTACAATTCTGGAGACTGGGGAATTCACATTCACGGTACCTGCAGATTTGATTCTGATGAGGGCTTGTTGTCTACTACATAAATGATGACTTCTTGCTGCATCCTTACATGTCAAGAAGGTCAGTCAAGCTCCTTTGGTCCTATTTTATAAAGCCAGTAAGCCCATTTATGTGGGCACAGCCCTCATGACCCATTTACCTCCTATGGGCTCCACATCTTAACACTATTGCTTTTGGCATTAGGTTTCAACATATGAATGTATCTACAACATTCAGACCATTGCACAGCATGTGCCAATCAGATGTATGCACAGCAGACAGAACCAGAAATTCATGAAGCTGGCACCATAAGGAATTCATTCTAAGAGTGGTGGTGCCCATATCCAATACAGAGCTGATGGTACAAGGTACAAGTGTGAGTGCATGTTCAATCCAGTGCCATGATGTTTGATGTTGTTCTTGGCTGTGAATTTTGGTTTGTGAATCCAGGTGAGCTTCCCGATGTCCTCAGATACATTTATTAAATCCCTCAATTTAAGTCACATGGAATCCATTTTTTCAATAAAAAAGCTTTACTTAATTCTTCTTGTTGCTTGTTCTTTTTCAAATTTCTGAGTTCAATATGATTTCATTCCCTCTACTCATTTTTGTGCAATTGTCTGTGTTACAATCTAAAAATTTCTTTAAGCATTGTTAATGCTTTAATCATACTCATCACTATGATTCAAGTATTCTCAAATTTTGATTTTGATATTCTTTCACCCAAAGATTGCTTAAGTGGAGATTTAAATTTCTAGGTAGTTGCGAAGCTTTTTAAAAAATTGTTGACTGCTAATTTTATTGCCTTGTGATTAATAATGTGTTCTATGTTGTTTCAATATTTTAGAGTTTATAAAACTATTTGGCTTACTATATGGCAAATTTTTGTAAACGCTTAAAGAAATTTTGAAAAGTTGTTGTATTTTGAAGACACTGAACTCATTGTCTACCCAGATGTTCTACCTCACTGTTAATAAAATGTTAAATCCTTATTTTTCTATCTAATGCATCATGTGCTAAGTTAGGAACTGTTTTCATATTACTGTGTCTACCTGAATTGGCCTTTTGAATTTTTAAGCTGTTATTTGATCCATAAAGACCCTTGAGAACTTTACTGTGGATTACATTCTTTGTCATTCTAACATATCCATTTTTTCTTTACATGCTTTTTCTTTGACTTCATAATGAACATTATTTACAAAAGTATCACAAACTCTACTTTTTCATATGATCAGTATTTGTCCTTTTACTTTCAGTCTCTCTTGAGTCATTCTATTTTGAATATGAATATGTCTCTTATTTTTGGTTAGTTATTTTTATGACATTCTAATGGATGAATATATTCCATTTCACTATGGTATGAAAATTATGTTGAGATTTAGTTATGACTCCTATTGTTTTCTGTTTTAGTGCTTCCTTTGTTTTTTATGATTTTCCAACAAAAATATTCAGAACACAATTTAAGGAAGCATAAAATATTTTAAAACTTTTTTCCTCCCTAGTCACCATTTGCAACAATTTTGCAATTATTATTCAACCTAACTTTGGCTTTCTCTTCAAATTAAAGAAATCATTCACCATGAGAATTTTTTAATGTCAAATTCCAACAATCATGTATAATTTACCTAGATTCCTAGCTCTACCTTTAAGTTTGCATTTTGGAAAATTTTCTGTTAATTGTGGTGTATCAAGTATAAGATTTTATTTTCTCCTGTGAGGGCACTCAATTAATTTTTGTGCATGAGTAAAGCTGCTTTCTTTCTCCAATTTACAACTCTTTGTATTCTAAAACTAGGCAGTAAAATCTGGTAGAAAAAGAATTCATGGTGACCTGTGTGTGTCTACAACTTTTAGAGCTATCTTTTCCCAGTTTTCTTTTTTTAAGTTCTTTGTCCAAAGGATCCTCCCTCTCATTCCTTTAAAACTCAGAGCTTTAAAGTCAAGGTTCATTGAACGATGTAAGAAAATCTTTCAACTCCCTTACTACTTGCATAAACTCATCTTTGATAGAACCATGTTTCTTTTTACTCCTCCCAGCTATATTAAAAATACACGTGTATATATAACTTGGCTTTTAGGTTTATGCCATCACACATTCCTTTCTCAAAAGTAAACAACATTTCAAACTCTTAGAAGTACCGATGTTAACAAATTTGATTGTGATAATTATTGAACAAATGGTTATTAACTATAAGCATGTTGGCTCTAGCTGCAGCTCACTAGGCTAATCCTCCGCCTGTGGTGCCAGCACCCCGGGTTCTAGTCCTGGTTGGGGCGCCGGATTCTGTCCCGGTTGCTCTTCTTCCAGTCCAGCTCTCTGCTGTGGCCCGGAAAGGCAGTGGAGGATGGTCCAAGTGCTTGGGCCCTGCACCTGCATGGGAGACCAGGAGGAAGCACCTGGCTCCTGGTTTCGGATTGGCACAGCGCGCCGGCCATAGCGGCCATTTTGGGGGTGAACCAACGGAAGGAAGACCTTTCTCTGTCTCTCTCTCTCTCTCTCTCTCTCACTGTCTAACTCTGCCTGTCAAAAAAAAAAAAAAAAAACTATAAGAATGTCATTCTTATGGAAAATTTTACTTTATATATTTTTAACTGAAAACATTAATTATGGATATCAACATACATTCAAGATCAAGTCATTGATTTACTTGAATCATAAACAGGAAAATGAAATTTCCGTGTATCTTCAGACTTGACTTTTGGCCCAGATTTCGACAAGCACACACCTTCTCTTTTAGTTAATTTCATTTTCAGCTGAATTAGTCATAATTTCCTTTTAGTTTCCATACAGTCTGCAAACATACCACCAGTTATTAAGTGTTTACTTTCTATTTTCCCTCAAAATTTGTTTCAATTGATTTACATTTTTATTATCTACTAAGGTTAGCACAAAGATATTACATTTTAAAAAGTGATTAACCCTTAAACAAGTTTAAAAGATCAGTTTTAGCTTAACAGTTTATTACTGTGTGAAGTAAACAAGAAAGTACAAAATTTACAGACTTATCTGCAAACTAAAACAACAAAATTTTGAAAGGCTACTTATGGGCCATTAAAATGTTGAAATGTCTTTCCTTAGTAATATTTTTTTTAATTAAATATGGTTTATTACTTTTAATGCTATGGAAATGCTAAAGATAATGCTTTATCTGAAAACTTCTGCATTGCCATTTCTCCAAAATATATTATGCTTTAGTTTGGTCACTTTTGTTGGTGCAATGGTTAGTAGCATGTGGTTGAGAGATGGACAGGATGATATTAAGTACTTTCTCTAGACCTTACTGACTTTTAATTGACTTGTACTTGTTTCAGTTTCCTTATTTGTAAGTAGAGATGCTAAGAGTGTCTACCTTGTAGGGTTGTTGAAAATATGCATAGAGTAGATAAACGTAAAATTCTTTGTAGAGGGCCTGATTTTGAGGCGCATTATAAAAATGTAAAATCAAGGGCAGTGGAGCTGGCCAGACCCAGGATGGTCAGTTAGGCATTGGCAAGTGCTTTTTTGAGTCTTTCTACTGAGCTTCTCTCTTCCCTGTCAGGTGAATGAGAGTAATAATGCATACTCACTGCATTGTGTGTAGTACAACACTTAAAATGAAAGGCTTAGTATAGTGGCTGCCGTCCAATAAGCACTTAATGAATGGGAACCCAGAAATATATTTTAGAAATCCTTTTAAGTATTTTGGACAGAAACCAAAGAATTACGTTTAATGTCAAGGTGAATAGAGGTAAGAAAATAGCAAAATAGCAAAACTCACAGTAGTCTATAGCCAATGATGCTTTTAGATGTGTTAATGAATATCACTTCCTAGTCCAGTGTTATCATTGCAGTGGTTTAAGCCACTGTCTGTTATAGCGGCATCCCATATGAGTGCTGGCTCAGGAGAAGATGACCCAAGTGCTTGGGCCCTTGTCACCCACATAGGAGACTGGGAGAGTTCCTGGCTCTTGGTTTTGGCCTGGGTCAACCCTGGCCATTGCATCCATTTGGGGAGTGAACCAGTGGATGAAAGATCTTTCTATCTCTGTCTCTCCCCTTCTCTATGTAACTTAGCCTTGATCTTAAAAATATCATTTCTGTAAGTGCCAGTCTGTAGGGTAGACAGGAATAAAAATCACTCTGACTTAAATGAATACAGCTTTGTTTATTCATTTTTAGTCTGAGGTCTACTTGATTCTCACTTATGCATGTAATAGTCCCATGGTGATCCTCATACCAAAGGCTAGATTCTTACATGGTGGGCAAATGTCTGTGGGAATGCCCTGCTTCCAAAGTAGTTTCTTCACACATGACCCATCACTGGGGTCTGTCTTGATGGTTGTCAAAAATAGTGTAATTGTGAATTGATTTATTCATTCTTTCTTAACAAAATGAGAGGTAGAGCACAGCAGAATAAAGTTTTAATGAGGAGCAGAATGGAGGGTATTTGAAAGTTCAATTGATTTTTTAGGCCCCGAGAAGCTCAGAAATAATTTTACAGAGTGTTAGAATTTTTTTTAATATAAAACAGAAATATTATTCCTATAAATTATTTTGAAAACAGCAGGAATAAAAATAACCATACACTTTGACAATAATTGTAAATTTTTATTAAAAAGTTATAGATCAAGAAATTATAACTTTAAAACCATTCCTGTTTCACAATGGCTAAAAATAAGCTTCTGGAGAAAAAGCCAAAATGCATGACTAGAGGTCAGTACAAATAGGAACATGACTCGTAGAAATCACATTCAATTAAAGACCTCAAAAAATCCAAAAAGAAAAATTTTTATTCAAATTGATAGCGTACACTGATTAGGAAGGTTCTTACGGTTATGACTAATTCAGAGCTTTAGATTGTTTTGCTCTCTGTAACCTGGATCACTGGTCTTTCCACTGTATTCTCTAGCACACTGGCAGAGCACAACATTCTCTGAAGGCTGTATTTGGGCATTTCTTTCTCAAACTTCTTGCTGCTAGTGTACCTCTGACCCTGTGCCATGGATCCGAGTCACTGTCAAAGCAATACTTAGGCTTTGACTATTGGATTTTTCTGATTTACTAATATTGTTCTACCTGCCTCTTCACTACCTTAATAATAATAATAGCATGCATTATTCATCTATTGTTCCAAGCATAATAGCGCTATACTAGTCAACGTAATCCTTTTCCTAGTCAGTTGGAGTTTCATAGTTTCCTTCTCTTGCATAAGCTATGTATGGAAATAGGAGAAAGAATATTAACTGCATTGAAATGTGTGCTGCCTGGTTAACCATAATGATGAAAAATTTTGGTTTCTCCAAGTTACAGTTCTGTACTGGTTTTCTTCAAAAAGGTCATTTATTTGGGTTCCAGATTGTGGATCTCCAACCCAGATTTGCTGTACATAGCAAATCTTATGTGGAGGAGAGTAGTGTTTGCTTTTATTAAAAGTAAGTTTTTTGGTACTTAATGATTCAAGAATGAGTTTTTCTCAATAAGGAACAATTTTACCTAACAGTGTAGTGATTGATGCATGGCATGTGGCTCTGTAAGCTAAGATATTTACACAAGAATGTGGCAAAATACAAATTCTATAACCAATTTGATCAAAGGGTACCATGATTAATGGAATTCTCTAGGTGGAGGTACTTATGTAAAGAAACTCACACACTACCTTTAGAACAAGGTAATGTATTTTAATCCTCTAAGACAAAAAAAAATAAAGGGTAAGTTATGTAAATCAGCTATGTTGCTTTTGGATTTGTAATGCTGAGTAGATATTAAATTTTAAAATCTGACTAAATAGTAATTAATGACCTAAAGTTGTTCTAAGTATGTGTTTTAGAATAAATGTATAATTGTATAAATTGATTCTTCTAATTATTTCTTTTGTTACATTTCCAATTAAGATATTTGAATACATAGTAAAATACAGCAAAAAAGTTTTTCAAGAAATAAATTCTAGCTTTAAAGTTGGAACCCTTAGGAGATGTTATTAAACTATATATCAGTGACTCAGTTAAATTCACAAGAGATAGCATTTCCCATTAAAAATTCCTGAAACAGCTCTTGGAAAAGTTATATAAGTTCAATTCTGGCACCATCTAGTAGACAATTCTGGAAGCTATAGGACTAAAAATCAAAAATGTAGAGGAAATGGAACTAAAATGTGTTCCCCTTCCCTTTCATTAATCTCTGGGCAAAGCTTTGCCCAGAGATTACCCATCTGCCTTTTAGAGTTAGGAAAGGATGGACAAGGAAAAGAGCATCTGAAAAAGTGGAAGATAAGAGAAAGTGAAGCATAAAAAGGCAGGAGTTCACTTGTAGCAATTATAATCTGTTTAGAATTTGGAGAGTTGGGCTGCAGGAGATTAAGCAGGCATTTGCAACACTGGCATCTCATATTGGATGCCATTTCAATGTCCTGGGTCCTCTGCTTCTGACCCAGCTCCCTGCAAATGCACCTAGGAAAACAGCAGAATATGGCCAAAGTCCTTGGGTCCCTGAAACCCACATGGGAGATCTGGATGGAGTTTATGGCTCCTGGTTCCTAAGCCTGGCTCACTCCTAAGTGTTGTAGCCATTTGGGGAGTGAACCAGTGAATGGAAAATATCTCTCTGTCACCCAGTCTTATAAATAAATATGTAGGAGTTGGAATGTAAAATTCTACTGATAAGATCTTCTATATTTTCCTCGTCCATCTCTCTGAATTCAAGTTTGGCATGATGCATGTAAATCTTTTTGGACAGTAGAATGACTACAAGGATGGAACTTTAAAGTATGTGCAGCAAGTAAGGCAATCCTGAAAACTATACTCACAAGACATATATCACTTTTCAGGTCTCATGGAACCAGAATGATATCATCTCTGTCTGCTATTCATTCATTCATTCAGCTGAAATTTTGTGACTCCACATTCATGCTATGCATTGTTTTAGGTATTGGATATGAACAAAGCAAAATTCTTACCCTTGTGTAGCTTACCTTATAGCAGGGGAGAAAAACAGTAAAAATTTAAAAAATACAATAATGCAATCATGCTACACTGGGTTAGGAAGGGTTACAATTGCAGAGATTACTGCTTTAATCTGGGTAGTCAGAGAAGGCTCACTATGAATGTGACAGTATGAATGTAAAGATCTGAACAAGTTGAACATATGCATCAGGTAGGTGCTCGGGGAATGATGCTCCAGGTGGTGGGAACAGATAGAAAACAGTACTGAGGGAGTCCTTGTGAGTCAAAAGAACATGTAACTGGTATGCATGGAATAGTGTGCGGAAAAAGGAAACAAACAGTAACCAGTAAAATACAGTTAAATGTGATAATGACAGCAGCATTGTTTAATCTTCTGCTAACTGAATAGGTTTGTTATAAACCATAACCAAGCAAGAATATGGCTATCGGTCTGGGAGCATGATATTTTGGGTATTATTAAGGAAATGTTCCACACCATTATAGGCCACATTTCCTAGAGGACATTGTGTTCTAATTACAGCCACAATAATTGTACCCTAAAAAGGAGCCTTTTTTTTTTTAAGTGTTTACTTATTTTAATAACAATATGTAGATCATGCTACCACCATGGAATGTAAGTTCAGGTTAGACAAGAGATTTCACAACTACAATAATGTATCCTGTAGTATATCAAAGTTTGTGTATAATGTCTGACCAACCAGCTTGCTCATCAACTGTTGATCACTTCCACTAAAGGTAATTTAACGTTTATGAGTCTTAAACAGAAAATTAAAAAAACATATTGCACACATTTTAAAAGTGTTAATTTGCCTTTGTATTAACAGTTAAAATACATGTTTCTATTTCAAGATGGCATTTATAAATTATTCTAGTATAACAGCAGCAAAAATATAATTCTGCAGTTTTTACAAAAGAACTAACCTGGAATCCATAATTAAATTAGTCTCACGTTTACAAGTATGATTTTGAAATAAATACTACCATGTAGCTGTCTTAAAAGCTTGCTACCTTTGTGTACACACACACACAGTCAGGTGTGGGAGGCTTTACAAATTATATTCCATGAATTTTTTGAAAAAGAGTTCTTTAAGAGATAACCAATCCCAAAAACTGAAATATTCAACCAGTCTATGAGGCAGACAGAAAAAAGTGAATTAACTGGGTAAACAGAACTCCTTTGCAACACACAAAGCATGTGACACTCTGCAGCAAACTGGGAGTAACTTCAGCATTGGCCTGCTGTGCTCTTTAGGACTAATTTCATCACAAGGGTTGGGGGTGGGGGGAGAACATTTTAACACCAGGTGTAAAATGTGACATTGTGTTAACCTGACTCCCGGAGGGACCTATTAGTGAACTAGTCACTGATACTTTGGTCACGAGGAGGTCCGTATTTAAAATACCATGTGTTATTGTCTAAACCCACTCAAATTATTTATTTTTGATATAATACATAACCTCAATATGAGATGTCTAACTAAAGGAAACATCTCCAACAAGGCCAAGCCGGCATCTCTTCTAAGGTTTAGGTTTTGCCCAGAATTCCCGATACATGGAATAGCCCATGCCAAAAGTCATTGCCCCTACAACAAAGCCTTGAGCTGCCACATGCATGTGGATGAGGTGAAGGGATATTTTCGTATTTCCCCTGCTCTTCAGTTTGTACAGTCCATATGCAACAATCGCCACAAAACCCACCATTCCAATGGGGACAAATGGTGCCTCTTTAGCTTTTCGGGTAAGTCTGGATCCCTGATCTTCATCATATGAAGAAAGATGAGGAGAGAGCGAGCAGGAGAGAGGTATATTCCATTTGCTGGTTCACTCTCTAAATGCCTGCAACAGCCAGGAGCCTGGAACTCCATCTAAGTCCTCCATGTGTGCAGGGGCCCAAGCACTTAGGTCATCATCCACTGCCTTCCCAAGTGCATTAGTAGGGAGCTAGATCAGAAGTGGAGGAAATAGCATTCAAATTAGCACTTTGATACGGGATGCAGATGTTGCAAGTGACACTTTAACATATTGTACCACAATGTCTGCCCCACAAATCAGTTTTAATCTCCTAAGTTTCATAAGTATAAGATAGACATATGAGAAAATATTTTTTTCTGTAGAAATACATGCTGATGTGTTTGGGGCAGAGGGACTCATGTCTGTAACCACTTTATATGTATTTTTTGAACAATTAAAATTTTTTTCTCAGTAATTTTCTACTCTAAGAAATATACATGTATTTCAAAATGTCAGCAAATATTAACATTAGGAGATCTGAGTGAAAAAATAAATTTGAAATTATTTCAAAACGTAAAGTTACAGAAGAAAAGCTTGACTGTTCTGTTTTGAAGGAAATCAAGCTAGCCGGACCTCTTATAATTCTCTGAGAAGGACTTAAGTGACGTGATGGTGTAGTAATTTCCTAGGGCTGTCATAACAAATAACCCAAAACTCGACAACTTAAAGCAACAGAAATGTCTTCCTTTAGACTCCTGGAAGCCAAAAATCTGAAATCAAGGAGTCACAGGGCTGAACTCCCTCCAGAGGATCTCAGGAAGAACACATCCTTGCTTGGCCAGCTTCTGCTCGCTGTAGATACACTTTGAGGCTAAAACAATCTATCTCCATTTGGCCTTTTTGGGGTCTATGTCTTGTCTTCTCTTAGAAGGATGCTTGTCAATGGACTCAAGGTCAATCCAGGATGACCAAGGATATTCTCATCTCAAGATCTTTTACTTAATTACATCTGCAAAGGTGCTTTGCCCAAAGAAATTTATGTTCATAGGTCCAGCATATTTTTTGAGAGCTACCATCTAATCCACTATAAATGGTCATTTGTACAGTTTGCAAAAAAAAAAAAATGTTTTCAATACACCTAGTTAAGACTTACTTCTATTTCCTCTTCAGCGTTTTCTCTCCCACACTCTTTTTATGCTGATTGCCTTCGGAGTTGTGATGAATATGTTGAAGATTTTATGCAAACTTGAGTTACAAATACATCCAGTGTGAATCTCGAAGGATATATTTATGTGATTTTCCCCACGTGTAAGTGTTGTTGAGTTATTGTCAAACATATAATTTCAGAGATGGCTTTCAGGAATACTTTTGGGTTCCCTGTACTGCTTCATACTCTGCCCTGATACAAAGGTGTAGAGTCATACCCACATCATTCTATGAATGTGCCCTAGAGCATAGAGCACTACAAGTATATATGTGAAAGAAAGAGGGGCGAGAGGAGGCTTTAAATATTTAGAACATGAAATATTTGGAAACTTCTAGTTATTTGATATATTACATGGTGAATAAGTGATTAAGTTATTAATGTCATCAATAAAAGTTTCATTTATTAATATCCTTTATAATACAACATGTAGAAATGATAAATGTACAATGTATGTTTTTAATATGGAAATTTGGCAAAATATATTTATCAAAATTCCTATACTTGAAGGGTATCAAATTTCTATAGCAATATAAGAAATTAATGTAACTGTGTATGAAGTTACAGATTTCACTCTTTCAAACATATTAGACTGTATCTTAACAAATTTGGTATCTCATGAACTGTAGAATCTGCCTGTTCAATCTAAAAATGCCAATTTCTACTGACACAGTGAAATGACAGGAAGAAATATTACTTCTGGTGACAGAACTCCCCCATGTCCATCAATACATCATTGTGTATAATATTAACATAAGTTGATTGTATAATCATAACCACAAGAAAATGTGGTAGAAGTTTAAAAGTAGCATTTGTCTTAATTTCAGATTAATTGCATTTCTTTTATTCAGAACTACTTAATCCTCCAAAATTCAAATATGATTGTCAAAAAGTATCCTAGGTGGAACAAAAACAAAACAAAAAAAGTATAACGGAAAGAATGAAGAAGCTTTAAAATGTCAGAACTCTTGACCATTGTACAGTAAAAATTTTGATTGCCTAAATCATGGAGACAAGAAAAAGAATCAAGATAGCCAGGAGAATATGGAAGATGAAAATGCAACAACATTGGCCAGCGCTGCGGCTCACTTGGCTAATCCTCCACCTGCGGCGCCGGCTCCCCAGGTTCTAGTCCTGGTTGGGGCGCCGGATTCAGTCCCGGTTGCTTCTCTTCCAGTCCAGCTCTCTGCTGTGGCCCGGGAAGGCAGTGGGGGATGGCCCAAGTGCTTGGGCTCCTGCACCTGCATGGGAGACCAGGAGGAAGCATCTGCCTCCTGGCTTCAGATCGGCGCAGCGCACCGGCTGCAGCGCGCCAGCCGTGACAGCCATTTAAGGGGTGAACCAACGGAAGGAAGATCTTTCTCTCTGTCTCTCTCTCTCACTGTCTAACTCTGTCTGTCAAAAATATATAAAAAAATGCAACAATATTAAAATGGAAAATTGGGAGAATCAGCAAATTTCTAAAAATGAACTGAAAAAATCAATTTGAGGAATAGAGAAGCACAATTTATATGAACATCAGTGAAAAACTAGTTAATGAGTATTCTCAACATGAAGAGCATTTAAGGTTAGAGTTGCATAAGAAAATATGACCTGCCTTGAAATCACACAGTTCACATGAAACCAGAAGTTTGATAGAGATTGTCTAAGATTTTTGCAAAATCCTAAACATGTATATGACATTAACAATGAAGAATTGGTGGTGAGAGGCTATAATTATGACCTTAAAACTATATATAAAATACATGGTATTTGTTCCTTTTTTATAAACAAATTTTTTAAAGATAAAAACAAAATAATGAATCATGAAGCTGCAAGACATTTTTTTCTATATCCTATTAGGAACACAAATAAAAAATACACATTTTGATCAATAATTTGAGGAAAAGACTGAATCGTCTTTCTGTTCATTCTATTTAAAAGAATGTTACAAAATCATAATCATATGAGTCAAAAGTGAATATAGCCAAAAATATAGTAATTCAGAAATAGGTCAAACTAATAAAAAATTAGCCCATGTTCTGGATTTTGAAATATTTGTGAAATTTGTCATTTTCAAAAAATACACTTATGTTTTATTTTTCATTCAGAATAAATTTCTTGTGATTATATATTTCTGCTTTTTTATTTTAAAAAACTTTTGAAATTAAAAAATTATTGAAAGGCACAGAGACAGAGAGACAGACTCTCCAAATGCCCACAACAGCAAGGGTTGGGGCCGGGGTAAAGCCAGGAACTAGGAACTCAATCTGTGTCATCACCTGTGTGCTAGAGCCCTAACTACTTGAGACATCAGTTGTTGGCCACGAGACTACACATTAGCAGGAACCTGGAACCAGTAGCAAAGCAGGTCTCGAACCCAGCTACTCCAACATGGGCTACAGGATATGGATATCCTAAGTGGTGTCTTAACCATTGGGCAAAATGCCTGCTCTTGCATTGTTTTTCTTGGAAGAGTTCTCAAGACTGTACATGCTTCTGTGAACACCCTTCCATCCTAAGAGGGACTGAATAGGCACTGGCTTTTAATATGAGTAAGCGTTACCAATTTTTTAACACATGAAGTCATCTTTATTTCACAGGTGTGAGATTTATTCTCTCAAAAGAGCCCCTTAGCACTGTGATTAATAAAAATACAGCTCTTAAAACAAAAATAGTGCTCATAATCAGAAATGCACTTTCCAATTAAAGAATTTAAAAGTATTTCATTTTAAAAATTGAAACACCTTCTAGTAAAAAAACCAATTTCAGTTTAATTTTTTTTCCTGAATGAATGTTTAACAGAAAAAAAAGAATGACTTTATATCTGTATTTGTATATAGTTAAAATATATATACATGTCTAACTGTTTTGAACAAAAACAACTATTTTTTCCAGAAAAACCTTAGGCTCAAAAAGAAAAGAATACTTTTGAGAAGAATAGGCCACAGGCCAAGTCATAAATATATGGCTTAATTACCACAAATATTTTCTTAGGGTGGCAGTTTCAAATCTTGTCCAATAGCAAAAATCCTGGCTGTAAAGCAACAAAAGTTACGGGGAAGAGGTTATTCAAACCAACCTTGCCCCTCTCAATCCTGCCATTCTTCAGTTTGCACAACACTGTGCATGTGCTTCATGCCACTGAATTATGCACTTACAAATGGCCAGCATGGCCAGCATGGTAAGTTTTAGGTTATGTCTCTTTTGACCACTAAAGATTTATGAATATCATGGAAACCTTTCATTTTAAAAAAGCTTGCTAGAGACTTCCTCAACTCTTCTCAACTTTCTCACTTCATACATCAACATCATAGATGTGAAATGATCAATGTGCTTCGTGACTTAAAATCCGTCATGTTTTTGGTGGATTTAAATGGCATTCCCTAGAAAAGCTGGTCAAGGAACCTCAGTTTGTGGCTGTCTCATTATCCTTCCTGTTTGTGAGAGAGGCTTTATTTGAATTTTGACTTCGTGGTTCTATTTCTCCCAATGTTTCATCTTTACTTCTGTTACTTCATTACTTCTATTACACTAATGCCTTCTTGAATTAAGTTTTGTTTTTAAGACTTTTTTTTTTTTTTTTATGTGACAGACAGACTGAGAAACAGATGGAGAATGATCTTCCATCTGCTGATTCATTCCCCTAAAATGTCTGCAACAACCGTGGCAGGACCAAGCTCAAGCCAAGAGCCCGGAACTCAATCTGGTTTTCCCAAATAGGTGGCAGAGACCCAAGTACTGCTGCCACCCAGAGTGAGTATTAACAAGAAACTTGATCAGAAGCAGAATAGCCAGGTCTTGAACCAGGCACTCTGCTATGGGATGTGAATGCCTCAAGCAGTGCCTTAGCCAGAGTCCAAATTGTCACCCAAGTTTTGCTTTTTAACTGCAGCCTCTTTGTGCATTTATAGTCTAAAAAACATAGTCATATAGCCACAGTCCATACTCAAAGTACAGCTTCTCTGATCTATAGAATTATTCTAATAATAATGATGGCCAAGTCTTTTTAGGGTTGGACAATAATCTATGCATGATCCAATGTTTGGCCAGGTTTTCAGTCGCAAGCGACCTAAAACATTTCAACAATCAGGCAAAAACGGGTTCCGACTATTTAGCATTAAATGAGCACTTTGAAAGCTTAACATACCATTTGTCAACATTATGCTATGGATATATTGCATGCATTGAACATTTATAACCGCCATCTAGAATTAAAAGTAACACTGCACGTATACCAAGACAGCATGCATTGTGAAATAATGTGCTAAATAAATCGGTAAATCAAAATAAGCTAGGCTAGAAGACAGAGTAGTCTATGATATCGGTTTCAGATTCCTAACAAAACCAAAGGTTTAAAGCATAATGGCAGATTATGGCTTGTTGCATATTTCTGAGATCTCATCTGTTGTAATTACTGTATCTTATTCATAATATACTTCATCACCATCAGCTGAAGCCATTCTTTATCTAAAATGACCAGATAATATCACTACCACCAAAATCCTGGACTTCAGCCAGTCTTCTGGTATTTCAGTGATCCCTGATGCAACCCAACACCACTGTGAACAGGATGTTGAAGCAGCTGTTGCAGTAAGCTGAAAGGGGCATTTGCAACCACTGGGAAGGAGAAACACATAGCAAATTGCAGAAACCAATATGAAGTCAGGCAATAATGCCTTAAACAAAACACAGTCTTCCTGATAAAGACTTCCCTTGTATAAGCTAAGGGAGACTTGGAGATATGATAGGCATTTCCTAATAAAAAAAAAAAAGTTCTCTTTGGGTAAAATTAGACTTTGTCAATTTATTTATGAACACACTTGTGTCAGTTGTCCTATCTGGAGTTCTAGTGTATGTGATTTTTCAAATCATTGCTGGTATTGAAAGTAGGAAGATCTAGTGTTAGGAATAGAAGTAAACAGCTAGTGGAAAGAGTATAGTCTCCTGGGCACTTAAAACTGCAGTGCAGACAGTTAAACCACAGCCTAAGACACCAGCATCCCAAATCAGAGTTCCAGTTTGAGTCCTGGCTCCTCTGCTTCTGATCCAGTTTCCTGCTAAAGCACTGGGAGAAAGCAAATGATGGTCCAAGTACTTGGTTTCCTGCCACACACACGGGAGACCCAGATGGAGTTTCTAATCCTGGCTTTGGCCTGGTGTAGTCCTAGTTGTTGCGGGCATTGAGGCATGAACCTGCAGATGGAAGATTTTTTCCTCTCTCTCTCTCTCTCTCTCACTCTCTCTGTCTCTCTTACTCTGCTTTCAAATAAAATAAATCTTTTATTTAAAAAACTGGAAAGAGATAAGGCATACTGCAAGGTAGAACACTTAGTCCTTAGAGTAGGTACGTATGAACTGCTTCATGTAGCAAACGAGCTGCCGGAAATGGACTAGGAACTCGGGGACATGGAAGTGGGGAGGAAGGGATCGGCATGTAGTTGTCAGTGTTTCTACATCATCAAGTCTGAAAGGCAGAGAAACAGTAAAAAAAAAAAAATTCTTAATGTGAGATAGAAATTTTATTACAAAATGTATAATACTGATTTTCCTCTGTATTTGCTAAATTCTGGCTTTATATAGTCCTTTTATTTTTCCTTCTGTTGATCTACATCAAAAAAGGTTTTATCTCATCTCACTGGTCTTTGGGTTTTCACCAGACACTGTTAGAAGAAGGAATGTGAGCAGAAAGAGAACAATTTGCGTGGTAGACAAGTTTAAGGACAAAGCTTGCATGGAAGTTTTTGAGAGGAGTTCTGGAGGGACGCACAGAAGTTACCACAAAAGCACGAAGCTGATGACGGAGGGAAGGAGGTTTCTAAGTGTGACAGATTGTGTGCCTTCTTCATGTACCTGAAAAAAATAGATATGAAGAGTTTAAATTATTTTAAAATGATTCATTTGGTTGCTGTGTTCTGGCTGTACTGCCATTCTGACCCTGGTTCTCAAGGACTCACCCTGTAAACATCACATTAACTTGTCCACAGTCCTCAACTCTGTCCAACAGCTGTGCATGCTGGGGCCTGCTGGGAGCCCAATAGTGACTTAGGTGTTACACATAAAATAATAATACAGAACAAATTATTACTTGCTTTCACTTACAATCATGGAGCTTGTTCTTAGGGATGATAATTTCTTTTCTGCTTTGTGTTGAGAACATGAAATTCTAACAGCTTTAATTGGTGAATTTCTGATTTCAATTACTCTTTTCTATTTTCCCAATTGTAAATTCTCTAACATATAAATTTTCAAATCTATGACCCCTATATAGTTAGGTGGCAATTATTATAGTTTCAAAAATTTTATTTTTCATTAATTTATATTTCTCATCTCAATGATACTGTTTATTTTTTCCACCATGCATGGATTTCAGAGGCATAGAGATATAAAATAGACAGCATGCAAGTGTAGATACACATACACAGCCCTCTCTCATCCCAAACATTTCCTCCACCTCCTCTGTGTGTGTGTGTATGTGTCTGTCTCTGTCTCACACACACACAAACACACATATACACTTTATTTATTGGTACAGTTAAAATGGTGACCACAGATAGATAAATAATGTATTTCCCTTGAAGAAAAGCCACAGAATTGATGGCAACTATCCTTCAAGCCTCAGTTTTAGGTATTCTGAGGTGGATCCTGTGACTTCGAATTTAGTTAGTGAAAGTCAAAGTGGCCAGAAAAAAAGGCAATTTCAGTGTTTCCACAGCCTGAGCTGAGTGAGTGAAAAAAAGACCTGGCTATAGCTAAAGAGCTTGGCTTCCAATGACTATATTTTTGACTACTTGGATCTCAAGTATATAAAGACTAGCCACTCCATAAAATACCACAGAGAAACCGTAGCATTGAATTCGTTTTTGTAGAGTCCTGTTAGAGAAGTAACTATGGGAGAGTGCCTGACCCTGGCCAGCACAGAGTTATTTCAAAGTTATTTCTCCAATAGCAATGTCTGGTAGAACTGCGTTCTTAGCTGAATGTGCAAAGGTGGTGCAAACTGGATGCGTTATCAGAATCTTCCCCATGTTCTATGACACAATTACATACTTCAAAAGGGTAAAAATAAAGGACAGCTCTATAGCTTCCATTAGTCTCAAACCTGAAGTGAACCTCTATCAAGTTTCCTTTGGGTTTTAGATAATGTATATAAAAGTTCACCCAATTCTGTCTCTCATGTATCTTTTGAACACATAACTTGTTATGAGAAATTTATTTTGTCTGCAATTATCTTATGTGATAGAACCTTCCTGAATATGGTGAGACCAATTGCTCTACACAATGAGAAATAATAAAGAAATCTGTTCACTCAAGTTTCAACTCTTCCAAGAACATTGAAGGCAGAGTTAGAGAGAGAGAGAGAGAGAGAGAGAGAGAGAGAGAGAGAGATCTTCCATCCACTGGTTCATTCCCCAAATGGCTGCAATGGCCAGCGCTGGGCCTACCCAAAGCCAGGAGCTTCTTCTGGGTCTCCCACGTGATTAAAGATGCCCAAGGACTTGGGCCATCTTCTGCTTTCTGAGGCCATAGCAGAGAGCGGGATCAGAAGTGGAGCAGCCAGGTGCCCATATGGGATGCTGGTACTGCAGGCAGTGGCTTTACCCACTACACCACAGTGCCAGCCTCCCAAGGTAAACTCTTAACACAGTCTCCCTCTCTGTTTTTAATTTATCTGAAAGGCAGAGATGGAGTCAGCGAATGAGTGCTCTATCATCTGCTGGTTCACTTCTCAATGCCCACAGTAGTTGGTGCTGGTCAGACCAAAGCCAGAAGTGAGGAACTCAATCAAGGTATCTCCCGTGGGTAGGGTCCCAGATACTTGAGCCAACATTTCTACCTCCCAGGGTCCACATAAGTAGGAAGCTAGATCCAGGAGCTAGAACTGGGAATCCAATTTAGGCACTCCAATTTGGGATGAGGGTGTCCTAACCAGCATCTTTTCTTTCACAAGACACTTTCCCTACAAAAAACCTTAATTCTTCTGGGAAATCCCATCACAGCCCCTATCAGAAAGTCTCTGAGTAGCTGGTATTGTGGTCCAGCAGGTTAAGCCATAGCTTGCAGCATAAGCATCCCATATTACACTGCCCATTCTAGTCCTGGCTACTGTGCTGATGATCCAGCTTCCAGCTGATGTGCCTGGGAAGGCAGAGAAAGATGACACAAATGCTTGGATTCCTGCCACTTACATAGAAGACCAGGATGGGGTTTCTGGCTCCTGTCTTTGGCCTGGCCTTGCCCTGGATGTTGTAGCCATTTGAGATTGAGTTAGGTGGAAGATTCTCTCTTTCTCTCCTCTCTTTCTCTCTTTCTCTCCCTCTTCCATTCTCCTTCCCTCTCCCCAGCCTTCACCTTTCAAATAAATAAATAAACCTTAAAAAGAGTGCTTCTCTGAGACATGCTCCACAAATTGTTCAATTTCACTTATCAACATACCCCCCAAAGTACAACCTGTTGCCTCAGCCTTAATTGTAATTAAAAATCTCTTTGGGGAAGATGATTTTCATTTTCAAGGTTAAGAGTGAGTGGAGTAGTTTCAGCTAGAACCTCTATCTCACCTTTGGGCAGAGATGGGGAGACCCCTTCTCCCCTGTGTTACACTGAGTGTCAGTAGAGAGCCTTGGCACTTGGGAGTCTATAGTGTTTGGGTTACACTTTGTTTTACTGGCCTCCATCAGTACTTTCCACAACATCCTGCTCCTGTTGAGTGGGGCTTGGGTGGAAGAGAGTCTTTCTCTCTCTCTGTAACTCTGACTTTCAAGTAAATAAATAAATCTTTAAAAATCTGAAGGACAGAGTTTGCAGTATGGCCATCACCCTTTCAGTTCCTTTGCTGAGGAGAAGGCTTCAGACTTTCGCTACTGTATCAGGACTTGTGTAGCTCTGAGAGACAGGCTTATTCAAGAGAGCCATGAGTCACCCAAGTCTACACTGGATAAGACACAAACCTTCTCTGCGATTAGCAGTGGTGTTGGAGAGTCACTGATTTGTTCACTTCCATATATGCTATTCCATTATGTTGAACTTAACAGTTATTTGGTACAGAATACCCCATCAGACAACATTCCCAGCTGTTTCCTGGAGAGTTATTCCCTAATATTTTATGTAGCATGTTCTCCTTTCTCAAAAGATTGATGCCAAAGATAACAAAATGTGGCATTAAAAAGTCATAAACTAAGTACAAACAGAATAAAGAAACTTCAAGCTTTCAATCATAAAGCAATGGCAAAGAATAAATGGTGATTACTCTGTTTTTATCAGTATACATTGTATACAAATATGTTACACTGTAGTCCGTACATACGTACAATTACTGTTAATAAAAATCACATACTTTATAAATTTATTTTAAGAGAGATAGAAACCGTATAAATTAGCTCAATTTATAGATATAAGAAAATGCATTTACCATATATCTTGTATGGAATCAATTTGCTAATGGAAAAAGAGATTCATGATAATTTAACCTGATTGTGTTCATTTGTAATAAACCATGAAATTTTAAAACTACACCATTGGAAATAAATTATAGTGAAATCTATATGCTAATATTTTCTTTAACTCAATTAATTCTTTAATACATTTATAAAGAATATGCTCAGAAAAGTAGTAGTTTAAATTATGCCTATGTATTATTTCTATGAGGTGTCATTAAGTATTTTAAAGGGTGCTTTAGTAAAAAGAAATATAATATAGCATAGAATTTGATATTATCTCTTCTGTATTTTTATGGATTGAGGCTTTGGATGTCGTGGATCACACACAGTTTAGGAAGGAAAGAAAGGGGTGAAAAATTCGAGATAGCTAATGAATGTCAACACATGGCTACTCCTTTCCATGTTATGTCTCCTTTATAAATTGATACTTGTATTTCCAAATATATTTTAAAATGATTGCCTTTTTATATAAACTTTATAGATCTTATAGAAATTATTGTGTTTATATTTGTTTCTCCTGAAAGATTAAATTTTTTTCTCATGTTGAGGATACTTTTTAATTAATTCCTTTATTTAAACACCATGATATAACTGCTTGGCCTTTTGAGTTTGAAAAATATTACTTACAGTAATTATTTAGTAAAACTGGAACCTTTTTGTAACTTCTGGCAAAAGAAAAGATTTATTTCCCATGTTCATCAAATAATGAAAAGTGAACAAATGCCAACAGCTGCCAAGCCATCCATTCAGCTTTCTGCTTGCATGACACAAAGCACCTATTTTTAAGAAGCAGACATATGGGCCTTACATCATGTCTATGTATGCATTTGTGAATTAAATGCCAAAACGTGTTCTTACCCAAGCTACTCATGTCTTATTTGTTAGGGAATCCTTAAAAAAAATCAATGCATGAAGTTTTGACAGAGTTAATGTATTTCCTTTAATGTTTTTCATAGATACTAGAAAACATTTTCCTTTTTTGTTGTTGGTGGTGTTTGCTTTTTATTGAGGTATAACTTAAATATAATCCAAGTTGAAAAATGCACCACTATCAAGATACAAAACAGGTCTATCATTCTCTGACATTCACATAAGCCCCTTTAATAATTATCTGCTCTCCCCTTACCCAGCTCCTGGCATACAAGTCCATGACTGATTTATTTTCTTTCCTTGTAATTAGTCTGTCATTATCAAAATGTCGTATTAATGGAATCAGACACTGTGTAACTTTTTGAGTTGTACTGTTTTTACTTATTATGATGCATTTAAGATTCATCAATTTTGTTGTGATTAAGAGTATATTCCTTTTAATAGACGAGAAGTATTGCATTGATAGATGTTCTGCAGTTTATTAATCCATTCATCAGCTGAAGGTCATGTGGGTTGTTTGCAGTTTTTGGCAATTATATATAAAACTTCTACAAACATTTGCTATGTCTTTTTCTGCGAAATTTCCATTTTGCTGGTGGGGAGTGGGTTAGAATTCCTAGGAATTGGAGTATTGGGTTGTAAAACTATACATTTAGCTTTATAAAAATCATCATTATGCTTTCTGAAGTGGCTGTATGAGTTTGTATTCTCCCCATCAATACATGCGAGTTCCAGGTGCTCTACATTTTGCCAGACATCTGGTGGTATTATTTTAATTTTTTTATCCATTCTTATAAGTGTTCAGTGTATCTCTTTGTGGATTTAATTATCAAGCTGTTGATCATCATTTCATGAGTTTGTCATCCTCATACCTTCTTTGATAGTGAACGTCAAATATTTGCCCATTTAAAAGATAGGCTATTTTCTTGTTATTGATTCTTACTAAGTTCTCAACATGTTTTTGGTAGAAGTTCTTTTTGAGATATATATATGTTGCAAATATTTGTTCCTACTCCATGAGTTTTCTTTTTCATTCTTTTAAGAGTGTGTCTCATACAACAGACGTTTTAAAATTTCACAAATTTAAACTGAACATTTTTTTCTCTGGTGAGAGGGCATTCATGTCATCTCTAGGAAATCTACCTTTTCCAAGATCACAAAGATCCTACATGTTTTGTTTGAAAATATGTAATGTTTTGTGATGCTGTTATAAAGGAAAATTAAAACATAATTTCCTGCTCATTGTTGCTTACAAGTATCCAGTTGATTTTTGTGTCCTACAACCTTGCTAAAGTCACTTGGTTGTAAGAAAACTATTTTTCTTTTTGTGGTAGATTTCCTTCTATTTTCTTTATTGACAATCAAATCATGACACGAGACAGTTTTATTTATTCATTTTCTTTTTTTTTTTTCTTTTTTTTTCTTTTTTTTTTTCTTTTTTGACAGGCAGAGTGGACAGTGAGAGAGAGAGACAGAGAGAGAAAGGTCTTCCTTTGCCGTTGGTTCACTCTCCAATGGCCGCCACTGCAGCCGGCGCACCGCACTGATCCTATGGCAGGAGCCAGGAGCCAGGTGCTTTTCCTGGTCTCCCATGGGGTGCAGGGCCCAAGCACCTGGGCCATCCTCCACTGCACTCCCTGGCCATAGCAGAGAGCTGGCCTGGAAGAGGGGCAACCGGGATAGAATCCGGCGCCCGGACCGGGACTAGAACCCGGTGTGCCGGCGCCGCAAGGCGGAGGATTAGCCTATTGAGCCATGGCGCCGGCCAATTTATTCATTTTCTAACAGTTTGATTTTTTTTCTTATTTCATGAATTGAATAAGATCTCCATTATAACAATGAATAAGAAGAGCATCCTTGCTTTCTTGCAGATAATAGAGAACATGTAGTCTTTTGTCATTAAGAGTGATATTAAAGTTTTTATGTAGATTCTTTCGGTAAGATTAAAGTAGTTCTATTTATCCCTAGTTTGTTGAGGATTCTTATGAAAGATCTGGAATTTTTGTCAAATGCCCTTTCTGTATTGAATAAATTTTAACATATGTGTTTTCTTCTTTAGTCTGTTTATTAATAGTACGTTGTTTGACTTTGAAACTTTGAGGCAGCCTTGGCTTCTTAGGATAAACCCAATTTAGTGATGGTGCGTTATAACTTATCTATAATGTTGAATGCAAATTGTGAATTTTTAATCTAAATTCATGCAATATATTGGCTTATTGTTGTATTTTTCATGATGATTTCTTCTGGATTTAGTGTTATGATAATGTTAACCACTTAAAATGAGCTGGAAAGTTGCTCGTCTGTTTTATGAAACTGCTTGCCTAGAACTGGTGTTGATTTTTTTTCTCTTACATATTTTGCAAAATTCACCATTGACTTTGTCTGTACCTAGTTTTCTGTCCTGGAAGGTTTTTTTTTTTTTTTCTAACAACAAATTGTATTTCTCTAATATGTATAACATTAGTCAGGTTGTCTATTTCATCATGTATGAACTTTGAAAGTTCAAAGAACTTGTCTACTTCATCCAAGTTATTGTATTTTTAAGAATTAAATTATTTCCACTATTTATAAGGTTTGGTGTCTGCAAAATTTGTATTGACTCTTGTTTAGTTTTTTATATTTCAAGTAATGCCTTTCTCTGTTTTTGGTCAATCATACTACAAATGATCAATTATACTGATCATTGTAAAAAACTTTTTGATTTACTTTGATTTTTATTTTCTATTTTTGACTTTCCTATTACTGCTTTATTTTTATATTCTTTTACCACTTACTTTGTGAATTTGTTCTATTTTAAATAGTTTCTGTTAAAAAATCCTTGATCCAGACTTGAGACCTTTCTTCTTTCAAAATATTTGCATTAGTAATGTAAACTCCCCTTTATGCACAGTTGTAGCTGCATCCCACAAATTTTGATAGGCTGTGTTTTCATATTCAATTAGTTCAAAATATTTTCAGATCTTCCTGTGAGGTCTTTGATGTCTTGATTATTTTAAAATGTGTTGTATAACTCCCAGTTGTTTGTTTCTCAGAAATCTTTTTATTGTTGATTTCTAGTTCAACTGTTACATTAATAATTAAATGATTTTACTCCTTTTAAATGTATTTTTGCACCTGAATATGGACTCCTTTGGAAAATTCTCTGTGTGTTCAGTGACTCTATTGTTGGGTAGAGTCTTATATAAATGCTGGTTAGGTCATGTTGTTTGATAAAGTTGTTCAGATCTCAAATTATGTTTCTTCATCCTCTCTCTACATTCTCTCTCTGTGTTTCTGCCTCTTGTAAACTCAAGATCTGTTACATACATTTATGCCTTTAACACCTATCAGTATATGTGTATGGTCCCTTTATCAGCATCTACTGTTTCTCTTAGTCCCTGGTAATATTCCTCTCAGACATCTACTCTGTGTGAAATTAATATAACTTCTTCAGTTTTATTCAATTTAGTGTTATCTGGTGTCTCTTTTACATTGATCCTATCCATATTTTTATACTTGAAGTGGGTTTTATAAAGAGCATATACATGTTAAATTTTGTGCTTAATTCACAGTCCCTCCCTGCCTTTAATTTGTGAGTATATAACACTCTGCTTAATGGAGTAGGTGTTATAATTGAAATCTATCATTATGGTATTCTCTTTGTCCCTTCTTTGTTACAGCACCTGTTCTATTTTTGCTGCCTTTTCTTGGATTATTTTGATATTGTTTGCTATTTAATTTCAATTTATTCATTAGAGTTTTGCTTATATCAATTTATGTTTTTAGTGATTGCATTAGTCATTATCTGCTCTCCCCATATACAGCCCCTAGCAAACCCAGTCCTTGACTGATAGGTTTTCTGGCCCCATAGTCTGCCATTCTTGGAATGTCATACTAATAGAACCAGACATTGTATAACTTTTGAGTCATATTGTTTTCACTTATAATGCATTTGAGATGGTGTTGTGATTAGAGTTGTACACAAGTGGAAAGGGAGAGAGAGAGAGAGAAATCAAGCGAGCAAGAGTGCGAGAGAGAGCACACTTCCATCCACTGCTGACTCCACAAACCCTTGGGTCAGGCCAAAGCCAGGGGATGGGAACCCAATCAAGGCCTCCCAGATGAGTGGCTGGAACCCAATTACTTGAGTCATTGTTAACTGCCTTCCTGGATCTGCATTAGAAGGTAACAGGAATCAGGAGCCCAAGACAGGAATTAAACCTAGGCACCCTGATTTGGAGAACAAGTACCTTAGCTGGCAACTTAACTGCTAGGCCTGCCCCAATTTGGGGCTTATTTATTACACAAAATAGATGTGAGACTGAAATCATTTCAAATAATTTATTATATAGAAATAAATATAAAATAAATCAGTTTGTAAATATTTCATGAAAGAATATTTATTGAACTTTTTAATGGTGAAAAACTATCAAAATTTTGATCATCATTAATAGGGAAACAGCTAAATAAACTTCAAAACGCCTACACAGTGCAACTATTCATGTATGAATTCTATTTATGTCTGCTGATCCAGAGGAATGAATATTATGTAATACTAAAACAAATAACAGATTATATATTAATAATATTATCGCACATTTGTTAAACAATAAACCAACAAAATGTGTGTGTGTGTGTGTGTGTGTGTGTGAGAGAGAGAGGGAGAGAGAGAGAGAGACAGGCAGACACAGAGAGAGATAGAGACAGAAAGGATGTGAGTTGGGGAGGAAGAGAGAGAGTGTATATATGTGTGTGCATGCATGTTTACATGACTATATAGAAATGTAGGCTACCTCTGTAGGGTGAGGAAAAGGTGCTTAAAACATGAAGTAGCATAATTTCCTTTATCTTTGTATTATTTTTGCTTGGTACAATTGATAGTGGTTCAATTGATAGTACTAGCACACGTTGTGAATAATTTCCAAAACTTTAACAAAATTAAATTTTAAAATAGTTGTCTGATGAAATGTCAGCTTACTTATCATTCCATCTCAAGCTGTTCTTCCTACAGCAAATTCATGGTCGATCAAACAAAACTTCCTGGGTAACTATGCTGCCTTTGATAATTTCTGGACTCTTCTACCTAGAGGCATTGTATGCACTCGGTGCTCTTCAGTTCTTTTAATCACATGTACTTACACTCATGAAAATTTATTCATCCATATTAAATCACATGAATCTGTGTGGCACATTTTTATCCCAGACATTTTTCTACCATATAACACTGTCTATGTAGAATCTAGAATATTTTAGAATGAAAACTTTAGATGACAAAGTTTCAAGATATTTTGATGTACAAAATTCCTGTGAATATATGTATGCACAAATTGTGAATTGTCCATATCTAGAGATAGAGATATAGACATATCAGAAACATGGATGTGCAAACTGAAGTGGAAATAAAGAATGTGGAGAGAAAATAATGAAAGTAGTTGCAATTTTAAAGCAATATTCTTTGCTATTCTGGAAAACTCTGTAATGATTTGCTTCTTGAGCCTATTTCCCCACACTCTCAAGTTCATCACACATAATGTTTCCTTTTTAACTCAGAAATTTTTTTAAAGATTTATTTTATTTATTTGACAGGCAGTTACAGAGAGAGGTAGAGACAGAGAGAGAGAGGTCTTTCATCCGCTGGTTCACTCCCCAGATGGCCGTAATGGCCGAAGCTGCGCTGATCCAAAGCCAGGAGCCAGGAGCCAGGAACTTCCCCCAGTCTCCCACACGGGTGCAGGGGCCCAAGGACTTGGGCCATCTTCTACTGCTTTCCCAGGCCAGAGCAGAGAGCTGGATTGGAAGAGGAGCAGCTGGGACTAGAACCGGTGCCCATTTGGATGCTAGAGCTTCAGGCCAGTGGGTTAACCTGCTGAGCCACAGCGCCGGCCCCATTAACTCAGAATTTCTGACATATGCTACATGACCTCCTGATGTAAAAAATAAGGTTAAGAAAACTAATAGGTAAAGTAATGAAAGTCTTTTCTTTTCCCCTTCTCTTCAGAAAGAAATGAGAACAGGAGGCACCAGAGATAATTTTTCATAGCAGTTTTAATTACCTTGAATGTGGAATGGAATTGAACTACTCTACAAAGAAAACTTGACCTGTATTATTCCCTTCCTCAGCATTCCAGGTGATCAGAGCTACATAGCAGCAATAACACAAAAACAAAAATCTGGGTTGCATTTCAACCATTTTCCTTTCTGAAGCTTGCTATTGGGAGGCAGGGATCAAATCTCTGTGTTTTGTAAATATTTCCAGGATAATGTCATTTATACAATCCTATGTAATAATTTAATAAACTTAGCTTACACTCTCTCCTTGGGGAAAGGTGTTTGGCCTAACCATTACGGTACTGGTTAGGATGCAAGCATCCAATTTCATTATCCAGGTCTCATTCCTGACTCCAGCTTTCTGCTAATGCAGACCGTGCAAGGCAGCAGTGATGACTCAAGTAGTTGGGTTCCTACCACCCAGGTGGGAGACCTGGTCTGTGTTCCTGGATCCTGGCTCTGGGTGTGACCTAGCCCTTACCCAGTCCTGCTCTTGTAGGTATATAGGAAGTATACCAGCAACCAGAGGCTCTCTTTCTCAGTCTCTCTCTCTCTCCCTATAATAATGATAATAATAATCATATAAATATTATCTGTAAATAACTCATGTGTGATAAACAATTGCTAATTGAGCCTTGGATAACAAAGAAAAACAAAACTATCTTCATTTTTATTCCTTTCATTTTGCAGGAAAACGCTCTGATTTCCTGCAAATTTTCAGTGACAGATATTCTCTTTCCTGTATATAGATGTAAGCATTCCACTTATTGTAGAGGAATATGGGTTGTGGCTACCTCCACCAGTAGGGATTGAAAAATGTACTGTGGTATGTAAGAAACCAATATAGAATGAGCTGCTTATATAACTCTGCAACCATATGACTTGATAACTTACATGATGGTTCTATGAGAGACTATACTTGAGCAGTAGAGGTGCTTTGAACCGGTTAAGTAAGTGGGCTTTGCAGTCAAAGTGCTTGGACACTCATCTTTCTTCTAGTCATTGCTAGCTGAGCAGGTTGATGAGATGGTTTTTCTAAACCTAGCTTCATTATTCTTAAATGCAGTGCCTACTTCATCAGACTGTGAAGGAAATTACATAAAGAGTTGTTTGCAATGAGTTTAGCACAGTGCTTGGCATGTAGCCAGTGATCTATATGTGTTAGCCACTAAGGATATTAAGTATGTTCAGAGTTATTTCTTGAACTCACTGCACTGAAAAGTGGTTTTGTATTATTTCCATATGCTTCCATTTTCTAAGTAGCACAAGTAAATTTAAGAAAACTCATTGAAGACTAAGGTATGTTTAACAGACATATATCCAATTCTCAGCCCAATTAGACTGAAGAAAACTGTGACCTTGAAGTAAAAATAATGGCAAATACAGTTTGTAATTGCTATGATTTGGGGGACATAGTCGAAGGTCACAAAATCAAGCGAAGATAATTCAGAGAAGATTACCCTTGTAGCTTCTGGGAGACAAAATAACAGTTCCAGATGTTTTTATCCAGTCTTCAATTCTTGATACAGCTGCTATGAGGAATGAGAGAAATGGTCTGAGATACATTTTTACCTTTGGCTATAATAGCTGGTTGGTATCAGCCAGAGTGGATAAGGTAGGAAAAGTACAAAAATAGTAGGAAAGGATTGAAGGGGTGATGGGAAACTATTAACTTTATATTACTTTAGGTTCATAACAGCAGACATATTTTTTCTTTTAATGCACCCAATCTTAGAGAAAAACAGAAAAAAAGAACTAGCATTTATGAATCAATGAATGCTAAATGATCAACTAGTTTATTTATATTATTTCATTTTGTCTTTGCATTGATTCCACAAGGATGTTCAATCAGGTTATTCTGTGGCAATAAATCTCCTGTGGCTCAACACAGAAGTTTTGCAGCTCCTGATGATTCTCACAGGCACCTATCTGCGCCCTGTGGCATAGCCTGGCAGCTCCACATCACACCAACATAGGCTTCCATGATTGGCCCAGAAAAGAATGGCATTTCTTTAAAGCTTCACAAGGCCAATAAATGTTTCTTCCTAGAAATGACAGTGTATTGCCATTCAGAACTCATTGGCCAAAACAAGCTGCATCATCATGAACAAACTCAATGAGGAAGAGAATGCATTTCCTCTGTGTGTCCCAAAGCATGAGAGCCAGAGGAGCTGGTGATCAGCATTGATGTCCCTAGCCAGAGGTGACATCCTGTTTGAATGTTAGGAATCTGAGATTCAGAGAGACGGTAACAAACCAACATGAAATCACTTTGCTCTGTTATGGTATCTTGGAATGAGAAGTTCTCAAATCAGTATTCTTTCCATGGCATTTTGTTGCCTCACATATATTCACTTTCACATTTACTTTAATGTAACACACAAGAATAGAACAAATATACTTCCCACTTAAATAACTGTAGAAGTAAGCAGTGGAACTTGTTTCATAGCCAAACAAACACAGATCAGTGTGTCAATTATTGTCAGTAACACAGATATCATTACGTGCACTTTGGAATGAGTTATTCTTACCTGTTACTGATAGTGGGATAACATCTTCAATTTTATAGCATTGATTCTGTTTTTTGTTAATTTTCAAAGGATGGTAACACTCCCGCATCCCGTAGTGTCTGCTGTTGTGCACTTACAGCGTAGTAAAATGCATGGCAGGCAGTTCAAAGAAAGTGCACCAATTAGGCTAAGAACATTTTCCAGATTCAAGGAGGCTTCCACATTTCGAGCATGGTCTACGGATCAGTGAAGATGCTAGTTCAAAGGGACTAGTCACGTTCGTAAAATAAGTACCTTGGTTATCCATTAAATTTGCCTTTGTAAATAAAGTACAGTGAGTTTCCCTTTGATCTAAGGAAGATAGTTGAGCATGCTATACATAGCTCAGACATGAAAGTGGATGAGGCTACTTTCAGTGAAACGTGCCAGCGAGTGATAGAAAGCCTTCCAACTCTTCCGAGCAGAAGCAGAAATAATCTTGTAAGTAATGCCCATGTTTAGTAATATTTTCATAGGGCATTTGGCATTAATTTCAGGTTATTTTTTATTAATATAAGTAAACAATGGGCACTGAAAGGAAAATGTTATAAAATATGAGGCCTAAGTATGATTGATGATTTATGATAGGCTGCATCTATCTGTTTTCATTTCTTTAAAATTACATCTAGCTTTCATATTATTTCATCAAGAAGCCCTTGCCAATCTCATCTCCGGCAAGGACATTAGATATTTAAATGTAATAAAAATGCCTCTAAATTCACATATTTTCTCTTTCCCTGGCTGGGTAGCATGACTTGTCTTATTGGTAGAGTGTGGTGCATGAAAACACTGATAATAAGGGAAAGTTAGTTTTCTATTTGAATGACTTGCTCCCAGCATCTGATAGCTTTCTGGTATACTTCCTTCCCAAATGTCGAATTTTATCCTAATCTTTCATAAATCAAGGTTAATGTTTCTGCTAATACTTGGCTTATATTCTGGGGACTGACATTTTAATAGGGGATTTGAATCCAAAGGAATGAGTCCCTATTGGAGGCATTTTCAACACAGTAATAGACTAGGTGCAGAATAGGCTGAGGGATTACAGCAACTGGCTTCCACTGGCATTCAATTCACCTGTTTAGAAAGCTGAACCTGGTTTAGGGCTACATACAGTATCTTCAATAGCTTCTGCTTTGTGGCAACCTTATTTTTTAAATTATGTATTTATGTAAGTATGTATTTGAAAATAAGTGTTACACAGAGAAAGGAAGAGAGAGAGAGAGAGAGAGAGAAATCTTCCATCTGCTGGCTCACTCCCCAGATGGATGCAACAGCTAGAGCTGGGCAGATCTGAAGCCAGGAGCCAGGAGATTCTTCCAGGTCTCCCACGTGGGTGGAGAGGCCTAAGCACTTTCTCAGGCACATTAGTGGGGAGCTGGATCAAAAGTAAGACCAGCCAGGTCTCTAACTGGCACCAATATGGGATGCCAGCATCACAGATGGTGGTTTTACTCACTTTGCCACAATTCTAGCCCGATGGCAGCCTTATCATATAGTCTTTTTTTTTGACAGGCAGAGTGGACAGTGACAGAAACAGAGAGAAAGGTCTTCCTTTGCCATTGGTTCACCCTCCAATGGCCACCGCGGACGGCACGCTGCGGCCGGCGCACCACGCTGATCCGATGACAGGAGCCAGGTACTTCTCCTGGTCTCCCATGGGGTGCAGGGCCCAAGTACTCGGCCATCCTCCACTGCACTCCCGGGCCACAGCAGAGAGCTGGCCTGGAAGAGAGGCAACCGGGACAGAATCCGGCGCCCCGACTGGGACTAGAACCCGGTGTGCCGGCGCCGCAAGGCGGAGGATTAGCCTAGTGAGCCACGGCGCCGGCTTATCATATAGTCTTTTAAAAAGTTTATTGGGGGGCTGGTGCTGTGGCATAGCAGATAAAGCTGCCTCCTGCAGTGCCGGCATCCCATATGGGCACCAGTTCAAGTCCCAGCTGCTCCACTTCCGACCCAGCTCTCTGCTATGGCCTGGGAGAGCAGTGAAAATGGCCCAAGTCCTTGGGCCCCTGCACCTGCTTGAGAGACCCAGAAGAGGCTCGTGGCTCCTGGCTCCAGATTGGCACAGCTGCAGCCATTGTGGCCACTTGGGGAGTGAACCAGTGGATGGAAGACCTCTCTCTCTCTCTCTCTCTCTCTCTGCCTCTCCTTCTCTCTCTGTGTAACTCTGACTTTCAAGTAAATAAATAAATCTTAAAAAAAAAGTTTATTGGGCCCAGGGTTGTGGAGAAACAGGATAAGCTGCTGCTTGTGATGCCTGCATCCTGTCTCTGAGTGCTGGTTTGAGTTCTGTCTGTTCTGCTTCCCATCCAACTCCCCACTCATCCCACTCATGTGTCTAGGAAGGCAATGGAAGAAAGCCCAAGTATTTGGGCCCCTTCCACCTACATGGCAGACCAACATGGAGTTCCTGGCTTCTGGCTTTGGCCTGATAAACCAGTAGATGGAAGACCTCTTTCTCTCTCATTCTCTGTCTCTCCCTCTCTTTCTCTGTAGCTCTGCCTTTCAAATAAATAAAAATTTTTAAAATTTTTATTGAAAACTATTAAAACTTATTGAAAACTATTAAAAACTAAATTATTTGTGAAGTCTAGGCGTTTGGTATTTGTATAACTGGATTTTTCCTTGACAATTTAAAAATGTACCTGTTTTTCAACTGGGTCAGTATCAGAAAAATGTTTCCCATTTTTTTGTTTGGGACTTATATTAAATTCTGTTCCTTGTTGAAAGTATGCTTCCTAAAGTTTTAAATAAATTTCTATATTTTCCAAAAAATAGAGGACAATTATATCTTCATCTCTATACACCAGAATGCAGAATTGTATCTTCATCTCTATGAACCAGGCCCTGCTGGAATCCATAATTTGTTACTTTACATGGAAAAAGAGGCTCTGAATTTGTGATTAACCTTAAGGACCTTGAAATGGGGAGATGGTCCTGTATTAACCGGGTAGGTCCAATCTAATCACACAAATCCTTCTAAGAACCTTTCTGGGTGAGTAAAAAATCAGAGGGAAGGATGGTCTAAGAGGTGAAAGAAGGGGCCCATGAACCAACAGGCACAGCTGGCCTCTACAAGCTGCAAGACACAATGAAATGGATCATTTCTTAGGGCCTCCAGAAAGGAATGCGACCATGCTAATGTCTTGATTTCAAACCAGTGAGACTTACATTGGACTTCTGACTTCCAGAATTATAAGACAACACAGATATGTTGTTTTAAGCTACTTGATTTATTGCATAGCACACCAAATCTTGATAGTAATTGTCTCTAAGTTTGAGATGATGGGTGATTAATTACTGATTTAATTTTCTATGCTTTCCAAGTTTTCTATCATTTTTCTATATATTGATGGCAGCACATGTGAGAAAGACTTTTATGAATTCTAAAACACTCTACTAACATTTCTCAGAGTGTCTTCTGAGAAACAGGAAGGCTGCATGCAAAAGAATTCAATGGTTAAATATATTTGGGATGTGCCTTATATTCTAGGGGACAAGGACTTTGTTTTGCTCATGTATGTGCTTTCTATCACCCAGAATAATGCCTAGTGAAGAGCAGGTACTTAATACATATCTTAGATGATCAGTTGAAACATACATGTTTTCCTATGTTCTAACACCATTCAGTTATTATCAATAGCATCTTTTCATGTTGCTGGGCAGCAGTTAGGTTATACTTTGCATTACCTATACACACTTGAATTGTTTCTTATTCCTACTATTAGTGAACACTAAAGTCCATAGAGGTGTTCATCAACATGTAGGGTCATTTGCAGGAAAGAATATGAATCCTGATTGCTGTCTAAAGATATTTAGATATTTTTGATATATTGATATATTTTGATATATTTTGTTAAGATCAAGAATGTGCCATCATCAAAACTTGGGTAAAACATGTCAGTGGCTTGGAAGGAAATCTTGAATCACTCCTTAAAAATACCATGGATTTTTTAAAAAGATTTATATATTTTACTTGAAAGGCAGAGTTACACACACACACACACACACAGAGAGAGAGAGAGAGAGAGAGAGAGAGGGAAAAATAGAGAGAAAGAGAGAGATCTTCCAACCATTGGTTCACTCCCCAAATGGTTGCAAATTCTGGAGCTGGACCTATCTGAAACCAGAAGCCAGGATCTTTCGGGCCTGCCATGTGGGTGCTGGAGCCCAAGTGCTTGGGACATTCTCCACGGCTTTTTCAGGTACATTAGCAGGGAGCTGGATTGGAAGTGGAGCAGCCAATACTTGAAACTGTGCCCTCAGAATGATCCAACATGGGAAGTGAGATACACAGCAGACCCATAGAATGGCAAATGTCCTAAACAGCACTCTGGCCTCAGAATCAGCCCTTAAGGCATGCGGATCTGGCTGAAATGCCAATGAGAGTATTTCAGGCATGGAAAGCCAAGACACTCTGGTGGGAAAAAAAAAAAAAAAAACTAAATGAAAGAAGTGAGATTCCAGTGGAAAGAATGGGTCATCAAAGAAGGAGGTACCTTTCTCTGAAGGGAAGAGAGAACTTCCACTTTGACCATGGCCTTGTCTAAAAATGATCAGAGTCAGTGAACTCAGGGGGCTTCCATAGCCTTGGCAGCTCATGACAAGAGCCTAGGGTGATTACTGATGCCATAAACAAGAGTGTCAATTTGTTAAGTCAACAACAGGAGTCACTGTGCACTTACTCCTCAGGTAGGATCTTTGTCCTTAGTGTGCTGTACATTGAGATTTAATGCTATAACGAGTACTCAAACAGTATATTTCACTTTGTGTTTCTATGGGGGTGCAAACTGTTGAAATCTTTACTTAATGTATACTAAACTGATCTTCTGTAAAAAAAAAAAAAAAAAGAAAGAAAGAAAGAAATTATCAATTCCCAACTTGACTCTCACTGGGATTAAACATGACAATAGGTCTGATCTGATTTCATCATCATTTAAAAAATCATCTATTATTTTTCACTTTATGTTTCTGTGTGGGAGCAAACTGTTGAAATCTTTACTTAATGTATACGAAACTGATCTTCTGTATATTAAGAGAATCGAAAATGAATCTTGATGTGAATGGAAGGGGAGAGGGAGTGGGAAAGGGGAGGGTTGTGGGTGGGAGGGACGGTATGGGGGGGAAGCCATTGTAATCCATAAGCTGTACTTTGGAAATTTATATTCATTAAATAAAAGTTAAAAAAAAAAGCTGTGCCCTCAAGGGATGTCAGTGCTGTAGGCAGCAGCTTTACCAGCTATGCCCCAAAACTCTGAATTTGATGCTGTTGATGGTACAGTAGACTTTATTCATAGAACAATATGAAAATCAATGGCTCTGTGTCAAAAAATGACTCAGTATACTTAAATTATGTATCTAAAACAGCATTAGGAATATGGTTTATTTTCCTTTAACTAAGGACAAGAAAGTTATATGATAACATATATACATATATATCATATAAATATATGATAAAATCTTTGTCTAAACCAATATAAGGAAGACTTAGTAAGTATAAGATAAAAATACTAGGACCTAAGGAAAACTCATTTTTAAGAATGTCACCACATAAAGTCGTATTTTAATTGGCAGCACTTCTCTTAATAGGATATACATTAATGCATTGTCTTACAGAGATAACAACTTAGATGGAATGCAATATTTTAATAGTACATGAAAGGTACTTAATGGTATGTTTTAAATCCTGTAAAAAGTACAATAATTTGTGTATTTAATTATGACTTCTCCAAACTTATTTGATCATGAAATTGTTCTAATATAACATATTTCAGTCCTTAAAACTAGTGTTTAGTGTGACTCTATTAGGGAGGTACAATGCCATGCAGAGGACTTGTTTTATTATTATAACATTAGGATCTTATTATAGGTTCAAATGCCATGCAGGGATTTTTGTTGGATGGGAATTAGAATACAGAGCTCTTCTCTCCACATTGCCCATTTGTCTAGCCAATTAGCTTGCTTGCTTTATCCAGAAATTGCTGGTGGAGCAGGGAGTAGAAGCTTTCAAGAATGAGATATATGCTGAGTGCACTTAGTAGTTCAATTAACACCACATTTGAGTTTCTGTTGTTAACACAAGATGAAAAAATTATATGAATTATATGAATGGTACTTTTCAAAAGTAATTTTAGTAATACACATGTGAAATTGTTTCTGTGGGGGCCGGAGCTGTGGCACACTAGGTTAATCCTCTGCCTGTGCTGCCAGCATCCCATATGGGCACCAGATTCTAGTCCTGGTTGCTCCTCTTCCAGTCCAGCTCTCTGCTGTGGACCGGGAAAGCAGTAGAGGATGGCCCAAGTGCTTGGGCCCATGCACCTGCATGGGAGACCAGGAAGAGGTACCTGGCTCCTGGCTTCGGATTGGTGCAGCTCTGGCCATTGTGGCCATTTGGGGGGTGAACCATCGGATAGAAGACCTTTCTCTCTGTCTCTCTCTCTCACTGTCTGTAACTCTACCTAATAAATAAATAAAAAAACTTAAAAAAATTGTTTCTGTGTCCAATAGCCTTTCATGGTAGAAGCACAATCTAAAATAACTGATGAAAATCATCCGGAAGGCGGTGGGCATTCAGTCTAGCTGTTAAGACACCTGTTAGGCATCTGTTCTCCATACTGAAGTTACTGCATTTGATTCACTACTCCCCTCCTGATTCCAGCTTCCTGATAATGTGTTTCATGAGAAATAGTTGCTAATGGCTCAAGTAGTTAGGTCCCTGACACTCACGAGGAAGATGTGGATTGGGTTTTTGGCTCTTGAATTTAACTTGGCCTTGTCCTGGTTATTGCAGGCATTTAAGGAGTAAACCAGCAGATGAAAACATTCTGTCTGTCTGTGGGTCTCTCTCTCTCTTCCTCACAAATAAATAAATTAATTAAAATTATAAAAAATTGTATAGAAGAAGTTAGGAAAGAAGTAAGACACAGGGAGCTGGTGCCATGGCTCACTTGGTTAATCCTCTGCCTGCGGCACCGGCATCCAATATGGGCGCCGGGTTCTAGTCCCGGTTGCTCCTCTTCCAGTCCAGCTCTCTGCTGTGGCCTGGGAGGGCAGTGGAGGATGGCCCAAGTGCTTGGGCCCTGCACCCGCATGGGAGACCAGGAGAAGCCCCTGGCTCCTGGCTTCTGATCGGAGTAGTTCCGGTCCTTGTAGCCATTTGGGGAGTGAACCAACGGAAGGAAGAGTTTTCTTTCTGTCTCTCTCTCACTGTCTCTATCTGTCAAATAAACAATAATAATAAAAAACATTAACTCCTGATGTGAAAATCAACTTTAAAAATAGAAAAAAAAAAAGAAGTAAGACACATCGTCCTTAGACTACAAGTTAATTAATTAGCTCTAGGATGATTACTAGCAAACTATATTTTCACTCTCCTCTCTTATATTATTTTCTATATTAAAACTTTTAGTACTTCTATTTTGAGTTTTTGAGGGACTTAAGGAATCATTCTTCATGAATTTGGAATTGAAGGAATTTAGATTGAGACATAAATAATAGATAAGAAGCACAGACGTGCAAAGAGTGTTTAGAGAGGCAGAATAGCTTCCAGGCCCACAAAACTTGCCATCAATCTGGTTGATGCATTAACAGAACTTAAAAATAAACATCTACAATTGAGAAAAGGGATTGGTCTGTAACAGAAGCATGGAAAGATAAGAATCACAGAATACTGGCAGTGTCCATCCTGACTCCATGGTGGACAGAAACAGGCCCGATCCAAGGGAACACCCCATGCCTGGTGCCTCATCAAGTAAATCCTTTATATGGAGATGGATGTTGCTAGGGCTTCGGGGCACTTATTCTCCATTTCTTATGTGGAATATTGCCTAAGAGAAACATCTCTAACTCCCCTTTCCCCTATTTCCTGCCCCCACAGGAGGAGAAACATCTTATTTAACAAGTGAAATTTGTGAGAAAGATGGCATTCTTTGACCTCCATACTCCCTCCTCTCTCTTCCCAGAGGATGGATGTACACATTTCAATCTTCTCTACCGCCCTGTGTGCAGGGGCCTGGTTGTGGGGTAACTGGGATTGCACAGTTATACCCGTGACAAGGAGACGACCTAGTTCATTGGAGAAATAAAGTTCACATATCCAGTTTACTTTGTTGCATGGCTATGGCTGTGTTTTTAAGCAGTTTCCTTCAGTAATAAAGCAGACATTCTGATCTCTCTCTGCCTGACTTCATACTTGCCTCTTAGCTTCTACCGAACTTGGCAGAGAAGAATGCAATGTTGTTTGTTAGGCCCCTCTTTAAAAACAAACAAAAGATTTATTTTTTTATTTATGTGAAAGGCAGAGTTGCAGAGAGAGAAGGAGGGACCAAGAGAAAGAGAGATCGTCCATCTCCTGGTTCACTCTTCAAATGGCCCCAATGGTGTGATTCTGCCAGGCTGAAGCCAGGAGCCAGGAGCGTCTTCAAGTATCCCACGTGGATGCAGGGTACCAAGAACCTGGGCCATCCTCTTCTGCTTTCGCAGGCTACCAGCAGGAAGCTGGACATGTACTCTATATAATACTATACAGCAGTCAAAAACAATGAAACCCGGTCATTTGCAACAAGATGGAGGAATTTGGAAAACATCATGCTGAGTGAATTAAGCCAGTCCCAAAGGGACAAATATCATATGATCTCCCTGATCAGCGACAACTAACTGAACACCAAAGGGGAAACTTATGGAAATAAAATGGACACTATGAGAAACAGTGACTTGATCAGCTCTTGTCCTGACGGTTGATGTACAATGTAATACTTTATCCATTTTAGTATTTTTTTTTGTTCTAGTACCATTGGTTGAATTCTGTAATTAACACACAATTATTCTTAGGTGTTTAAATTTTAACTGAAAAGTGATCCCCGTTAGGAATTTGGAAAACATTATGCTGAGTGAAATAAGCCAATCCCAAAGGGACAAATACCACTTGTTCTCCTTGATAGGTGACAACTAACTGAGCACCAAAAAGGAAACCTGTTAAAGTGAAATGAACACTCTGAGAAACGGTGACTTGATCAGCCCTCACCCTGACTGTTGATGAGCAACTTGATATGTTATCCCTCTTAGAATTTTTTTGTTTGTTCTACTTAATACTTTTGGTTGAATACTGTAATCAATACACAATTCTTCTTAAGTGCTGAAACTTAACTGAAAAGTGATCGCTGTTAAATATAAGAGTGGGAATAAGAGAGGGAAGAGATGTGCAATTCGGGACATGCTCAAGCTGACTTACCTCAAACGGTAGAGTTAGAAACACACCAGGGGATTCGAATTCAATCTCATCGAGGTGGCATGTACCAATGCCATCTCAGTAGTCCCAGTGATCAATTTCTGTTCACAATTGATCATAATGATAGGACTAAGAACCAAAGGGATCACATAAACAAGAATAGTGTCTGCAAATACTAACTGATAGAATCAAAAAGGGAGAGAATGGTCCAACATGGGAAGTGAGATACACAGCAGACCCATAGAATGGCAAATTCCTAAACAGCACTCTGGCCTCAGAATCAGCCCTTAAGGCATGCGGATCTGGCTGAAATGCCAATGAGAGTATTTCAGGCATGGAAAGCCAAGACACTCTGGTGGGAAAAAAAAAAAAAAAAAACCTAAATGAAAGATCTCCGTGAGTGAGATCCTAGTGGAAAGAACGGGTCATCAAAGAAGGAGGTACCTTTCTCTGAAGGGAGGAGAGAACTTCCACTTTGACCATGGCCTTGTCTAAAAATGATCAGAGTCAGTGAACTCAGGGGGCTTCCATAGCCTTGGCAGCTCATGACAAGAGCCTAGGGTGATTACTGATGCCATAAACAAGAGTGTCAATTTGTTAAGTCAACAACAGGAGTCACTGTGCACTTACTCCTCAGGTAGGATCTTTGTCCTTAGTGTGCTGTGCATTGAGATTTAATGCTATAACGAGTACTCAAACAGTATTTTTCACTCTGTGTTTCTGTGTGGGAGCAAACTGTTGAAAGCTTTACTTAATGTATGCTAAACTGATCTTCTGTATATAAAGAGAAACGAAAATGAATCTTGATGTGAATGGAAGGGGAGAGGGAGTGGGAAAGGGGAGGGTTGCGGGTGGGAGGGACATTATGGGGGGGGGAAGCCATTGTAATCCATAAGCTGTACTTTGGAAACTTATATTCATTAAATAAAAGTTTAAAAAAAAAGAAAGAGCAACTGAGTCTGAAACACCACTCATATGGGATGCAGGCAGTGCAGGTGGCAGCTTAACCCACTAAGCCACAAAACCAGCCCCCTTGTTAGGCTCCTCTAAACTTGGGCAGACACATCAGATTATCTCATTCTAAATTATGTACCTAACTCCTCTTTTTCTGATTCCATGCTCACTACACAGCTTTTGGACAATTTGTTTAGTTTTTATTATTATTAATAATAATTTATTTGACAGGCAGAATGACAGAGGGAGAGGCAGGTAATTTTTAACATCTGATTCATTCTCCAAATGCCAACATCTGGGGCTAGGCCAGGAGGAAGCCCAGGAGCCCAGAACTCTATCCTGATCTCATAAGGGTAGCAAGAATCCTGGTATGTGGGCCATAGTTTGCTGTTTTTTCAGGTGCATTAGCAGGATGCTGGATCAGAAAGGGAGTATCCAGGACTTGAAGCATCACTCCAATATGAGATGTGGGTAGTGCAAGTATCAGTTTAACCCATTGTGCCAAAAGTTCTCTTCAATATCTTGCCTGTTTTTGAGGCTTGCTATAGGAAATCATATGCGTACCAGAATATTTGAAGAACCTGACCTCTTAGGTACCTGACCACAGGTATATTTTGCCTTGTAAATTAATTAATTGGCATTTGATCCTTTACTTTTGTGAGCCTGGTTAATGTGTTCCTGCCCTTGAAAGATAGGTCTATCAAGAATAATCTTAAAATTTGTGAGCAAAATAGACAAATATCCAAGAGATTTCAGAATTTAATCCAATATCCTTTTTTTATAAAGATTTATTTTATTTATTTGAAAGAGTTATAGAGAGAGGTAGAGACAGAGAGGCCTTCCATCCACTTGTTCACTCCCCAGATGGCCGCTACGGCCAGAGCTGGGAGCCAGGAGCTTCTTCCAGGTCTCCCACGTGGGTGCAGAGGCCCAACGACCTGGGCCATCTTCTACTGCTTTCCCAGGCCATAGCAGAGGGCTGGATTGGAAGAGGAGCAGTTGAGATTAGAACTGGCGCCCATATGGGATGCTGGTGCTTCAGGCCAGGGCTTTAACCTGCTGCGCCACAGTGCCAGCCCCCTCCAATATCCTTTTAAAATCAGCAGAGTTCTGTAGTTTGATTAATGTTAGAATACAGGGTTGTCTGATATTCAAGTACCTTTACCCTTAGGTTTAAATGCATTTACTTGAATTAAGAATTAAGATTAACAAAATTCAATTAAGAGATGTGACCACCAGGTGGGAGTTATAAACTCTAGACTGACTTGAAAATCAGGTAATGATGTGATTCGCTTCTCATGGACAGGAGGCACATGACATTTTCCTTACAGGGGCTTTACATGTCCCTTCCATATCACAGACAGGATCCAGGCTCGTCCCAGCACTGTCCTTAGCTCATTGAGAAGGTCAGAGGGCAATCACAAAATTCACAAAAGCATATAACCCCTAAATTCTGTGAAATGGTAGGCTTGCTTTGTGGAGAAGCACTTTTCATATCTGGGAAGGTTTAGAAGAAGTCATAGAAATGTGTAAGGGTACCACAATGTAATAATAGTATTTTACATTAGTTAATATGTGTGTGTTTGTTATATTCAGTGCCTGTATGTATAAGAGTTTATTTAATCTGTAAGGATAACAAGTCAAACTTGTGACACCACTTTAAAATGTTTAATAGATAACTGACTTGGAATTATGTGTTTGAACTGAATATGATTAAGTGTATAGATGATAGTTGAACATTTAAGAAAACTTATATTTAATCATTTTTAAAGTTCATTTATTTTATTTTATAAGTATTACTTAACAATTGAGAAAGTGTGGTAGATAATTTATTTACATATAGAAAGAATAAGGGTCTTAATGCAGCTCAAAATGTTAAAAGGAGTTTAATTAACAGGGTTTCTAACTAGTTCCAGATAGTCATAAAGGGCTTCCTATGAAGTAGCTGAAAATTTGGTAGCTTTACAATTGGAATAATAAGATTTATAAAACAAACTGAGCATTGTAAGGCAAAATGAATCCTTTTTCATTTATAACCTTAAAAAGTATATTTTAAAAGTTAATCTATTAATTATTTTTTCCCATATAAAAGCCAGTTTGAAGGAACCAAAACATGTTTTATTATATAGATGGATCAATTTTCTGAGATCAAGTCCCTTGTCTAGATTTGGCCATGGGAAATTTACTAAGATAATGCCAACTCAGGGTGATTCATGAGAGATAGCCAAAAATCTTTCACATACTACATTCGGACAATATTATTAGCGATGTCCTTCCTTTGGGGAATTTCGATAACTTTTTCAGTGCTTTACTAAAATAAATGATTTCCTTAAAGAGCTGAGTATTTTAAAATACAGCACATCACTGAAATGAAAGCACACACTTTAAGTGTAATCATAGGCTCTTATGTTTCTCAGTAAGGAAGACAGGCTTGAAACATTAATAACTGACTTAATAAACATTGTAACCTAACTTCCTAATTGTTTTTCATTAGTTTGCACCTCAAAGAGCTTTTGCTCATTATGTAGGTATCCTGTTGTGAGGCCTGAATACATTACTGCTAGTTATCAATGGCTGGAGTTGGGAGGGTGTTTGGGAACCAGACAAACTGGTTTGAATCCCAGTTCAGTCTTGTACTAGTCTTGAAAGGTGGTGCATGATATTTAGCTTCTTATTTTCCAGTTGGGGATGATAATAGTTAATTTATAAGGGTGTTGTAAAATTTGAAGTGTTGTATGAAAAGAGTTATTTCGCAGCAAGCCTTCGATGGAATGCAATGTGATTCTTACATGTTCTAAGGAAAGCAGGGATGCAGGTATTATTAAATGAGAAAGGGTCAATTTCTGCAGAGAGCTAGGAGGGAGCACTTCAGTGGTAAAGAACCAGTTGCTCTGACAACATGCTGACACAGTGACTCATGACTGACTGCCCAATCGGGGCTCCAGAGACACTTCTGCAAAGTTGGGCAAGGATCTGCATAGTCCAGGTGATATCCTGACATCCCTGATTTCACACTTCATGGAAATAAAGCTATGGTCTCGTACAGCCTCTCAGAGATCACACACCCTATTCTCCACTGGAGTGAGAAACACGTCTAAACCCAGTAATGGGACAGATAGACTTTGGGGCTGCCTACTTAATTCCTTAGGGTCTAGCAATCACCAATCACATGACCAGATGCTAGTGTTGTACACTTACTGTATGTCCCCTCTACTCTCCAAGATTATTCGAGGCAAAGTATCAGACTTTGAATCTCTTTTGTAGAAACTGAAAAAAATTATCTCCCACAGAAGGTTGTGATTAATGAAATTGAGAAGGAGGCATGATCAGGCTCCAACTCTAAACACCATTCTAAGAATGAAACGGGATGATCTAGAAGTTGGGGAGTAGAAGAGAGAGGTGGGGGAAGATCAAAGGTGCAGACAAGATTTAGGTACAAAAGAATGAGGTTCTTTCAGAGAACTATATAAAAAGAATAGATATCGCCTGCACTGACAGCCTTATTGAAATTCACTGTTTCAATGAGATCTTTGTACATCTAAAGATACCTTTTAAAGAGAATAATTGAGATGGGATCCAATGAATAACAGAAGAAAACTGACACCAGTTCCACAAAGTAAGGAACACTAAAATCAAATATTTGACCATCATCTCAAATACCTTTTGTTGATGTTTTCTTTTGGTATGCCAAAAGTCAGAATTTTCTGGTTGATAAGCTGTCTCATTGAACTTTTCCCTATCTGGTCTGGAGGCAACTGAACTTTTTAGGCATAAACTATGTTGACTAACTGTAAATTGCCTTCAAAGATTAATTATACTTTTTATCATGATAAAGATTTTTATTGGGTAAATATTATTTTTGTTATATTTTTGAGAAAATTATTTTAAGATTTATTTTTACTTATTTGAAAGGCAGATTTACAAGGAGCAAAAGAGAGATCTTCCATCTGCTGGTTCACTCCCCAAATGGCTGCAATGGCCAGAGTTGGGCTGATTCAAATCTAGGAGCCAGGAGCATCCTCCGGGTCTCCAATGTGGGTGCAGGGACCCAAGCACTTAAGCCATCTTCTGCTGCTTTCCCAGGAACATTAGCAGGGAGCCAAATCAGAAGTGGAGCAGCCAAGACTTGAACCTGTGCTCATATGGGATGCTGGCACTGCAAATGGTGGCTTAACCTGCTATGCCACAGCAACAGCCCGAAGAAGTTAAATTTTTAATGTGATAAATAAACTTACAGAATTCATGTGGGATATGGTAAACATGGAGGAGATGAACAATAGAGACTACCTGTAAGGGAGTTACAGTCTAGTGAGGATATAGACAAATAATTATGATGCATGAGATACATGTTAAAGGAGGTTTATTTAGGGTGTTATGGGAGCACCAGGGAAGGACACTCAATTCAGGGCTGTCAAATCTGTTCAATAGTTCTCTTTTAGGCTTACTGTGCTGAGAATGTCAGCAAGTTGACAGGAGGAAGCTGGACTTTCGGTTCTTCAGAGTAGGGAAAGCCTATAGCTGTAACCCTAGGGACCATTCCCCATTACGGAAAATCAAATGCCTCTGAGAAGCATTTGTCACTCACATGTAAACGCTGTGTTATTACTTATGATTAATTTGAGAATGCACTCAAACACAGCTTAAATATAAATATTATTTAGGGGGACTTTGGAATTAATAAAAATGCTTTTTTATGATGGATTTGGCCAGGGAAATTTACTGGGAAAGTATAATTTCTAATCTCAGGTATATAGAGCTTTATGGCCAATTTCTATAATACAATCCATCCATGAAATTATTGAAAACATCAAAAAATTATGAAAGTAGTTTAATTAGTCACAAATCACTATAAACAGGTGAAACATTTCAGTTTAGCAGTTTATTTAATTATTTTAGTTATTCAGGCCTATTTAATTTTTGTGGTTTTTCTGACTATGACAGGCATATATACTTTAGTAGTAAACTTAAAAATGTAAAAAACTATGGAGAAGAAAATAAAATTACTCATAATTTCATCTCTTTCCTTCTCTGACTCCCCAGTAATCTTTTTATCTTTTGTTATTTTAGGCAATATGTGATTCTATAAAGACAGGGTTGTATTTTCTGGTCCATTTTATTTTGAGGGACATGAAAAGTATCCTTTGGCCACTATTCCTTTATTTTAATTTATTTATTTTTTTGACAGGCAGAGTGGACAGTGAGAGAGACAGAGACAGAGAGAAAGGTCTTCCTTTGCCTTTGGTTCACCCTCCAATGGCCGCCGCGGCCAGCACGCTGTGGCCGGCGCACCGTGCTGATTCGATGGCAGAAGCCAGGTACTTATCCTGGTCTCCCATGGGGTGCAGGACCCAAGTACTTGGGCCATCCTCCACTGCACTCCCGGGCCACAGCAGAGAGCTGACCTGGAAGAGGGGCAACCGGGACAGAATCCGGCGCCCCGACTGGGACTAGAACCCGGTGTGCTGGCGCCGCAAGGCGGAGGATTAGCTTAGTGAGCCTCGGTGCCGGCTCCACTATTCCTTTAGATACAGATTAGTAAAAAGAAGCAAAAATGAGAACTACCCAGGTCCATTATTTAGATGTATGAAATGGAATAACTTCATTAACTTCTGGGCTGGTTCACATGGTTTAAATTTCCAGCTCTATCCTTTAAATACATGCAACTTTGGGCTAGTCAGTTTACAATCAGGAGCCTCAATTTCCTCATCTATAAAATGGGTACAATAATACCTATCGTACATAATATTTAGGAGGATTAAATGGGATAGCATATATAAAATAATTAAAGACTGATTCCTAGGAAAGACTAAATAAGAGCTGAGATAAAGAATAACTATGGGAGTTGGTTGAGATAGAACCTACTGTAGGTAGGGCCAGCATGCATGATATCACGGAGGAAGCCTCACTAATTAGAAGGACTTTCATGAGAAGGTCAGGAGCTAAAGTGTTTCAGACAAACAGCATGGCATCTGCGAGGGCTCTGGACAGGAAAGAGGTTGATATGTCTGAGAAACCAAGTATAGACCTGAGAGGCTCTAATGCAGAGGTTGGAGATATATGTAGGGGCTATTTCATGCAGGGCCCAATACCAAGAGAAGAGTTTGCATTTTACTCTAAATGCAGTGGAAATGTATTTCAGTATTTAAGTACAAGAGTATCTGCATTTATACTTTGTGGATATCATTCTACTTTTTAGGAAAAATGGGTTGCAGAAAGGCAAAGGCTATGGAAGAAGTCAAGTAGAGGCCAGTGCCGCGGCTCAATAGGCTAATCCTCCGCCTGCGGCACCGGCACACTGGGTTCTAGTCCCAGTCGGGGTGCCAGATTCTGTCCCGGCTGCCGCTTTCCAGGCCAGCTCTCTGCTATGGCCCAGGAGTGCAGTGGAGGATGGCCCAAGTCCTTGGGCCCTGCACCCACTTGGGAGACCAGGAGAAGCACCTGGCTCCTGCCTTCGGATCAGCGTGATGCGCCGGCCACAGCAGCCATTGGAGGGTGAACCAATGGCAAAGGAAGACCTTTCTCTCTCTCTCTCTCTCTCTCACTGTCCACTCTGCCTGTCAAAAAAAAAAAAAAAAAAAAAAAAAAGTAGAAAGGTGACAATGACGATTAAAAAAAAAAAAACTAGACTGGTGGCAATGGAGGCAGAGAATGAGATGGATTTGAGGCCTATTTTGCAGTAGAATCAATAGAATATGCCATTAGAGTGAACCCAGAGTGGAGATAATAGAAAAGGAGGAATCGCCCATAAAAACTAAGTTTCTGGTTGAATGAACGGTGATGCTATTCACTGTTAGTGAGAATTGGCAAGATGTTCCATCCATGAGATTCCATTCTGAACACATCAAGCCTGAGATATCCTATATCTGCTTGGATACTAGAGTCTGGAGTTGCTGGTAGAGGAAGTCTGGGCTAGAGATGTATGTTTAGGAATCATTGTGATATAAATGTAATTTAAAGCTTGACAACTAATTGAGATTGTATAAGGGAGAGATTTTAAACAGAAAAAAAAGGAAGAAAAATAACTGGAAAGGACAAAATGGCTCAGAACATGCAGCTGCTCGCCATTCCATCATCTCCTGGTGCCCTGCAGGGAGAAAGCTCTTGAAATTAATCCCGGGTTAATTTGGTGGGGATGGGAGGGGACAGTGGAGACATATATGAAAGTATTAAATAGAAGCAGCTGCTGACTCTTCTGGGTAGTAATTTAAATTTGATCTTTTTTTTTTTTTTTTTTTTTTTGACAGGCAGAGTGGACAGTGAGAGAGAGACAGAGAGAAAGGTCTTCCTTTGCCGTTGGTTCACCCTCCAATGGCCGCCGCTGCAGCCGGCGCACCGCACTGATCCGATGGCAGGAGCCAGGATCCAGGTGCTTTTCCTGGTCTCCCATGGGGTGCAGGGCCCAAGCACCTGGGCCATCCTCCACTGCACTCCCTGGCCATAGCAGAGAGCTGGCCTGGAAGAGGGGCAACCGGGACAGAATCCGGCGCCCCGACCGGGACTAGAACCCGGTGTGCCGGCGCCGCAAGGTGGAGGATTAGCCTATTGAGCCACGGCGCCGGCTATGGGTAGTAATTTGATGACTATTTAGCATCAGTGGAATAATTTTGTTGAGCAGATAAAACAGTTTCAAAATACTCATATGCTAAATTGTGTATACCTTTATATCTTATCAATTTTTTTGCATGAGTAGATTCACAGATGGATATCTTCCAGTAGAATAAAAATATTTTAGAGTATTAAAAACACCTAAATTTGCCAGGTACTTCAGCTTGAGTTAGCACTACTATTAAATTCATAAACACTATATATAAGCTAATGATGAATGATCATTTCTATTTGTATCTGACACATTGTTATTAAGTATAGCAAAATTATATTGACAGTTTTCATATAGTATGTCTATGATAGTGGCTTTTTTGGCCGGTGTTTACTGAAAAGCAATAAAGCAATAAGCCAAGGGTAGGTTTTAAATTATTATTTTATGAACTAAGAAACTTTTCTTCATTATCCTTACTTAGTCCATAGCCTTAGAGACTATTTTTTCCCTTTCTTTTTTATACCTAAGGTATGAAAGAGATGAAAATCTAAAGCATCCCTCTTATGGTTGTACTGAAGTTAAGAAGTTAAAAAACAAGTTCAGCAAGTTTTAAAGAAAAGACCTGTTAGTTAAGTAGAAGGCAAATATTTTCCTTGGTGCTGAGTGGAAAAGGGAAAGTCTCATGTGACACATCAGTGTTGGATCACTTCTACCTGAAGCCCTTTTAACTCAAAGAGGAGACAACAAAATAATGAATTGGAAATGAGGCAAAATACTCCTTTCCTTACAGGAAGGAGGTGTGCTGTGGTGGTATTTAATTTCACACCTCTACACTTTTTCATGTAAACTACAAGCTTGTTCAATTATTTTGGCTAGGTTTTCGACTGGGATGGGACAATTAAGGATAATAACTAAGTAGAATATGCTAAATGCTGAAAGGAAGGTTAGGAAAGGGAGTGCATTGTTAGAGTCAGCCCCATTGTGTATATGGGGGCAGAGATGGAATCTGCTTCTCATTCCCAGCTGGCGCCCCCAAAGGCTTTGCTAACCTCTCAGTTGACAGGTGAGGTCTGCACCCTTGGGGAATGAAATACGGCTTTGGGGATGAGCCTCTAGAGTGTAGAGGGATTTCTCACAACAGTACTCCTAGTTCCAGGGACAGTAAGTTGTTGGATTTTTGAGCTATGAAAGTAACTGTTACTGAGGAGGGTTGATTTCTGTTAATTGTGGCCCCTTCAATGCAGCTCTAAAGGAAGATCATCCTAGGAAGGTAAATGAAGAATTCACTTCCAAAATTTATATAGAAAATATTGAGATCCCAAGCTTCGTTGATCATGAACCTATCAAAAGAATTGCTATCCAGGCTGGAGGATGACTAGCTTACCCCTATACATGCATACCCTTCTTCTTCTACCACTGAGGGAGCAGTGAGAAAGACCTTGGGAAGAAAGGAGGTGCAGTGCCTATATCTCTAACAGCAACAGGGAACTGAAATAGGGATCGGTGGAGGCAATGGAAGGAGGCTCGTTATTTTGGCACCTCTGTAGAACAAAGCTTTAATGGTGCCCAGAGACTAGGTGAGTTGCACTAGACCTTGTCAGAAGAAAAAGAGTACGAAAATATGCAGCTTCAAAGGAAATAAAAACCTATAGTTATATCACCCTATCACTGCTGCAAACATATGAACATTCTCTCATGTTGGTGAAACTGGCAGTACATACCCCATTCAGGGATTATACTAAAAATATTTGATATCATTATGATCCAGGCATCAACAAATAGAATGAGTGTCCAAAGGCCTGTGAACAGATCCCGGAGGACATGTGTTGTCTCAATACTAATGCTTTATTTTCCAGACAGTGCAAAGATTTGAGACTGGACAGAAGGACTAGGGATTCAAGGGGCTCAAAGCAGCAGCAATTTCTCAAGTATTAAGAATTCAATATTTTAGTGAATACTATGGTCATGTCAATGCTTGACAGATGAGTACAAGCTCTAAAAAAATTAATTAGAAGTTCTCAAATGTCCTTCCCTATAAAATTCTACTCAGTCATATACAACATATACTCAATGGTATGGAAGGAGTTCAACTGATGTATCCTAGTTGTTTATTTTACTAAGCATTAGTTTTGTTGGTAGAAAAGATTTTATGTCCACTTACTTTGACATTTTCTTTATATCTCAGCTCTATAATCAAAACTGAATTATTATCAAATAGATTTTATAGGCCCAAATAAAGATTCCATTTATGTACTGAAATAACATTTTGATCTATTAAAAAATATGATAGGACCATAATGATAAAGATTTGGGGGTAATTCATCTAGCACAGCCTTTCCAAGCATGGTTTTTCACAAGTTGATTATCTTTTAATAAATAAATAAAAAATAAAATAAGACAAATAAATAAAATAATAAAAATAGCCAATAAACTTTGTGATCATAGATTATGAAAGGTCCTAATAGGTAGGATTTTTAAAAACATGTTGGGAGGATGCAAGTGGGATTCATAGGTTCCTAATTTGTCCTAATTTATGATTGTATCCACCATGTCTAACTAGGGTAGATGTGCTAGCAACCCCAAGTAGAGCATACACATGAAGTTGCTTTCTAGTGCCAAGGTGGAGTTTCTCCTACTCTTTTACAACCCCTGGATGATCAAAGACCAATTTTCTGGAAGCCAGCAAAGGCTTGTGATCATGGCAAACAAGCCTGACTCAGTCCTGTTGGATAGCTCACCACTTCCTTGGTTACGAAAGGAGGGGAAAAAATGATCAAGAAAGTTGGAAAATTTTCTCTTTGGGAGAATGATAGGCAGAATGTAATCCTCTCTTGTGATTCTTTAAAAAAGATTTATTTATATTTGAAAGGCAGAATTACACAGAGAGAAGGAGACATAGACAAACTTAAGACATAGAGAGGAAGAGAAAGGGGGAGAAAGACAGAAAGAGAGAGAGAGAAAGAGAGATATTCCAACCATTAGTTCACCCACCAAATGGCTGAGATATCCAGAGTTGGGCCAGGCTGAAGGTAGGAGCCAGGTCTCCCATGTGGTTGGCAGGAGGCCCAAGTACTTGGACCATTTTCCGCTGTCTTCCAGGAGCATTAGCAGGGAGCTGGATCAGAAGTGGGACACCTGGAGCTCAAACTGCTGATCCTATGTGATGCCTCCATTGCAGGTGGCAGCTTAACCCACTGTGCCACAATGCCAGCCCTTCATGATTTTTTTTGTAGATAAATAAAAACTATGCATGATAGTTAGATAGCTTTTAAAAATTAGGCCAGATCATCAATAAGTGATAAGAGCACAAAACAATCTTTGTATTCATGCGTCTCCCCCTTCCAACCATCTCATTAACTTTTCCTTTTCTGATTCTTTCTTACTTTTTTGTTTCAATCCCCTCTCCTCTCCTGTTTTGTACTCCCTTCCTGTTTCAAAATGTCTTTCTCTCCCTATTCCCTCTTTCCTTCTTTTCTTTTTCCTTCCCTCTGTTCCTCCCTTTCTTACACTAACCACACAATGCTGTCCTAATCCTCCTTTTGTACACCCAAAATTGTGGCCTCCTTTCTTGTATGCTCAAGAAATGCACCAGAAGGAGATTTCATGCAAAGTGATTTATTTGCAGCAAATAAGGTGATCATAGGGAATCATTCCCAAGGCTGTGACACTCTGAGCGGGGGAAATGGGCCTTTTATTTTATAGGTAAATGAATATACAAGAGGAGGGATTCTTGTCTCACTTGTAGGGGCAGGTACAAGTTGACTCAGTTTCAGTTTAGAAACGTGCCAATCTGGCAGTCATTGTGGCTCCGTGGATTGAGCCACTGCTTGGAACACATCCTATATCAGAGTGCCTGATCCCGGCTGCTTCTGACTCAACTTCTTGCTAACACAACTGGGAGACATGATGGCTAAAGTATTTGGATTCCTGCCACCCACATGTTCAATCTGGAAGGAGTTCCTAGCTTCAGCCTAACCTAACGCTGACTTCTGTGGTTATTTGGGGAGTGAATCAGCAGATGGAAGATTCTCATTCTCTCTCTGTCTTTCAAATAAATAAACCTTTAAAATTTAATTAAACATAAACATGCACCAACACAGGGCATGCTTTACAAAACAAGCCTTAAGCTCTTCCTTCGATGGAGATTTTAGAATTAAAATGAAGCAAACTTGGGTGGATGTTTGATGAGGCAGTTAAGTTGCAGTTTGGGATGTCCACATCCCATAGCAGAGTGGCTGGGTTCCTGTTCCAGCTCCTCCACTTCCAATCCAGTTTCTTGCTAATGTAGATGCTGGGAGGTAGAAGGTACTGGCTAAAATATTTGACTCCCTGCAATCCACATGGGAAACCCAGACTGAGTTCCAGGCTCCTGGCTTGACCCAGCTCAGCCCTGGTTGTGTTGGCATTGGGTATTGAACCAGAGGATTGAAGATCTCTCTCTCTCTCTCTCTCCATTTTGAATAAATTGAAAATAAATAAGCAAAATAATGATGATGATGATGATGATGATAATAATAATAATAAAGCAAAGAATGGCCTCTGGATATTTTTTGACTCATCTTACCAGGTGTTGTTCTGGGAGTAGAGTCAGGACAGTTCAGAATAGCTGGCAATTGCCTCTCTCCTTGGAATATGATTGAAAAGATGAAAAGACAACTTTGGAAAATATCAGATGCTTTTAGGGTCTTGAACACTCTTTTAAATGAAGAGGTGGAAAAAGCTGATATCTCTTTTTAAAAAGATTTATTTATTTAAAAGGCAGAACTATAGTAGGGGGAGAGGAAGGAGAAGGAGGAGGAGGAAGAGAGAGAGAGAGAGAGAGGGAGAGAGGAAGAGAGAGAGAGAGTGCTTCCTTCTGATGGTTCATTCCCCAAATGGCTGCAATGGTCAGGGCTGGGCCAAACCAGAGCCAGGAGCCCGGAACTCCATTTATGGATTCAAACACTTGAGCTATCTTCTAATACTTTCCCAGACACATTAGCAGGAAGCCGGATTGGAAGTGAAACAGCTGGAACTTGAACTGGTGTTCATATGGGCTTAACCCACTGTACCACAAATTTGACCCCATTAAACACTTAGAGTTGCTCTAGGAATTAGCTGGTGATACTTTCTCCTCTCTTTTAACGCTTTAGCACATATCACCAAAAGTGATGCCAGAAATACATCTGGGAGAGTTTTGTGGGGAAAAGAGATAAGGAGGAAGATTTTATGATGTAGTTATTGTAAAAGATTTAAAATATAAAAATATTCAACTTTTCAATAGTTAAGATCATTAGAAAAAATATATTAAAAGAGTACAGCTGAAACTAAAAGTGCCTTAGTGCTACTAACTAATTAAAGTGAGTACTTGTAATTTGTTTCATCATTTTTACATTAAGAAAGTTTCTCAAATGGAAGATAATTACAGCAGAAGCCTAATTAGATACTCACAGACCATACTCTTCTGTTCTGGTGCATTAATGATTTCTTTTGTGTTATAATTGTTTTATTCATCAGTGTGTGTAAAGTGTTATTTTTTGCAATATTCATGTGGAGAATGCATAGCACAAAGTTGGGAATGCAACTCTTCAGAAGGGGCCAGCTATTTGAAATAAGTTTTATATTTCTAGTCAAATACATTATAGTTTTATTATCTGCATTACAAAAATTTCTGAAACATTTGGCAGTACTGTTAGTTTTAGCGAAAAACATGTCTTTTGAAAAATCACACCTTTCTCTGAATCTGTTTAATTGACAATCATAAGAGTTCTTGTACTGAGCTACTATTGATTACTGATGCACTCATTTTTTGGTGATGACTGCCAAGTCATAACAATCCTGAAATATTGTCATTTTTTCTCATAAATGAAAGAATAATAGGTTAAATGCATCATGATTTATGGGTATGAATCTTAATTAACAGAGGAAATTAGTAGCTAGCAATTAATGCAGATTTATAAAGTACAATTGTGCCTGAAATGAATGTTCAATGTGCAAAAAATTTGCTGGACTTAGCATGAATGTGGAAGCATAATGCAGTTGTATGTTTTAATCACACCCATCTCCAGTCCTGAAACACCAAAAAAGACTATGGAAGAATATAATTTTAGCACTTACAATGGCCAAATCCACCTGGAGGGAACAAGGTATTTACTCTGTACCAGACAGACCATTTCTAAAGCTCTCCTACAAATAAGATGCTGGCTCTGGGGCACCAACCCAGGGGAAAAATGCAACATTTGAAGAGGACACCCATGTCATTTTTGAGAAGATGCTTAACTATGTCGGAGAGAATCATGCTGGTCCACAGACCCCATGTCTCTGACTATTTCAGGCTACACAAAGACCTTTTGTACTACACGAGTGAAATATTCCTGCAACTGGCTGGCAATGTCTCTGGGGGTAAGCTAGTGTCACTGGGGACCTGCTTCAGAAAGTTCACCAAGATCCACATGTTGCCATTGCCCGTCACAGCTCTAGACGACCTGGCACCCCATGCCAAGTGCAAAGTGTGGCTAAAACATGGTGCAGAGCAGTCTTTCCTATATGGGAACCGTGTTTTCAAACCTGATCTAGGAGGGGCCATTGCTGTGGCGTAGCAAGTAAAGGTGCCACCTGCAGTGCCGGCATCCCATATGGGTGCTGGTTCAAGTCCTGGCTGCTCCATTTCTGATCCAGCTCTCTACTATGGCCTGGAAAATCATTAGAAGATGGCCCAAGTCCCTGGGCGCCTGCACCTCTGTGGGAGACCCAGAAGTTCCTGGCTCCTGGTTTCAGATCAGCATAACTTCAGCCATTGTGGCCATCTGGGAAGTGAACCAGCGGATGGAAGACCTCTCTCTCTCTTTCTGCCTCTGCCTCTCTATAATTCTACCTTTCAAATAAAAAAAATCTTTTTTTAAAAAAGTCTAATACTGATTGAACCACTGAAAATATTTCCAATACCTGTGAGTGGTGGTATATTCCATGGCAGACACCACTTTGGGATTTGGGGTGGTGGCAAGCCTACAGGACCCACTGCAGAATCTATGTGATGGTGGTGCTTCATCAAGCACACATGGGAGAATATGTATGGCGTGAAGAATCAGTGACTTAAAAAAAAAAACATTAAATCATTGCAAGGACCTATGCCCATGTAAAAGGGCCTAGCTTTGTTTCCTTTGTGTGTGGACTCTACCATTGTGTTGAATTTTGCCAACACTGTGGCCTCATCAGAGATTTCTTAGTTTAATATTCTATCAGTGACAAAAGAAAGCTGGATTCTTATTGTACACCATGGCTCAAAAATAGGCTCTCACATCTTTGCATCTGTGACTAAGTAGAATACCTTTCTACATATTTGAATAAGAGAGCGTCTTGTTCTGAGTTAGAGGTTCTCAGTTGTTGGAACTGAGGACAAGAACAGCTTACCTGGTACCTGTTACCTGTGATAACACATTGTCTTCCAAACTCATAATAAGAGTATAGTGGGTTTTTTTCCTATTTTTTTTTACTATCATGAAAGATAAATACTGCCATATCGGAGTAGTAGGTCACATTTGAGATTTTTACAAATGGAATTTGACTATATTAATAAGAGCAACTTATTCAGCTCTTTGTCTATACAGTAAGCACCATGTTGTATAGAAGAAAAACTTGGATTAAAATTAGATCTGTCACCTACCAACTAAATGGATGGCCTTGGATGAGTCATTCAATTTTAATGTGTTTCATTTTCTTCTGCTGTTTTTTTTTTAATTTTATTTAAGGAATATAAATTTCATGTATTTCCTATATACCGATTCATAGTGATACTTCCTACCCTATCCTTCCTCCTGCCCAGGCTCCCACCTTTCTTCCTCCTCCCTCTCCTAAACCCATTCTTAAATTTTACAATTTTTCAGTTAACTTTATACTCATAATATTAACCCTACACCAAGTAAAGTAAGGAGTTTAACAAATAGCATGAAGAAAAAAACACTATTTCTCAACAGTAAAGACAAGGGCTGTAAACAATCATCAAATCTCAAAATGTCCATTTCACTCCTATAGGTTACCTTTTAAGTACTCTATTAGTTATTACAGATCAGGGAAAACATATGGTATTTGTCTTTTGGGGACTGGCTTATTTCACTAAGAATAATAGAATGGGTCTCTGCGTTGTTAAGTGACATAAGACTATATATTTATAGTTTTATGTTTAGGCCCAACAATACTCTGTGAATGTGTCTATATTATTTTATATAATTGTTTTTAAAATCAGTTCAGAAAATAAAGGAATGTATGTATTTATAATGTTATTAATAATTACATAGGCTTATTGTTGTTGGTGTTCCTCATATTGTGGATTTGAATTACTATCTGGAATCAGCTACTTTTGGCTGAAGAACTTCCATTAGTATTTCTCTTAAGGAAAGACTGACAACAACAGCAAATTCTCCTAGCTTCTATTATCTGAGAAATTCTTCACCTTCATTTTTTAACAATAGCTCTACTGGAAATATCCTTGATTGGTAAATTTTAATTGATATGTAAAATATGGTATTCCACTGCCCCCATCTCCATTGCTTCTTTTGAGAAGTCAGATGTTAATCTTACTGAAGTTTCATTGTAAATAATATGTCCTTTTTCTCTTGGTGTTTTCAAGACTTTTCCCTGTCTTTGACTTTTGGAATTTTTACTATGACATATCTGTGAGTGTCTATTTATCCTATCTGAAATCTGTTGAATTTTCTGGATATGTATGCTCATCAAGGAAGCACAGTTTTTATTGGGTTCCAGTAAGACTGTCTTCTACTCTTTCCCTGATTATAGTAAACTGTCAAACTCTACCACCTATCTGCTGATGGTTGTATTGTTTTCAGCAATGACCTGGACATCCATTCCTCAACATACTAATCCAATCAAAATATGACTTCTTGAAAGAAATCCTTTCTGAGGTCAGAAACTACTGTTTGTTCTGAACCCAGAATGACTCCTCTGAACTTCCTGAAACCTGCAAAATTATCACTTAAAGTCAGATTATAGCTTCATTAGAACTACAAATTACCTTGATCACAACCTCCACCATTCTTGAGAGCACTCCTAGGTTTAAGCTTCTCCATGCTCTGTTCTAATGAATTTAGATCCTTTGGGAAGAGATTAGGTGCTATCTATTTTTATGTCTTGCTTACACCCTGAGGCAAAGTCTCTGCAACAGATCTCTGGAGCTAGAGGTGGAGATAATGAAAAACTTCTCTGAGTGGCATCCCCACTCTAGGAACTGAGTGATTGTTGGAGGGGGTGGCAGCAGCCTGAAGTCCTCTGGGCTTATCTTTCTTTAGTAAAAGGCAAAAGATTTATATGATTTGAAGAGAAACCAGAGTATTAGACTTATCTTTCTAAACTGAGAACCACAACCTTGTGACTGAGAGCAGGGTTGATTATGACCTCAGTGTTTACAGTATGTCATATTCAAGGACCGGATGAGTCTACAGGAAGAAGAGAAGGGTGATAAACTGTCATCAGTGTGATGTAAGAGAAGGTGGTCCTGAGAAGAAAGAAAAATCTTGTGTTCTGTTTTGTTTTTTTAATTTTATTTTCTGTTAGGCATCCAAGCCATTGGTAAAGAAGGTTGCTTGTCTTATTTATTTGTGACATTCAGAGAAAAAGAGAGAGAGAGAGAGCACTTCTATCTGCCGGTTTATTCCTGAAATGCCAGCAACAACCAGGGCTGGGCTAGATGGAAGCTGGAACCAGAAGCTCCATTCAGGTATCCTATGTGGGTGGCAGGGACACAAGTACTTGAACCATCATCTGCTACCTTCCCAGCATGCATGATAGCAGGGAGTTGGAATCAACAGCAGAGTCAGAACTCAAACTCAGGCACTCTGGTTTGAGATTCAGGCATTCCAAGTGGCATCTTAACCAGTAGACCAAATGTCAATTTCTTCTCTTTCTCCTCCTCCTCCTTTTTTAAAAAGAGGTGGTAATTGCTGACAGATGGGCCCCTGGATCTTGCAGCCCTGCCTAATCCCTTCTTTGTAGTCTCCAACCTTTATGAAACCACTTTAATCCAGTGAATCCCAGTGAAGATGGGACTTTTTATGAGATCTTTAGCTTGTCAAAGTAGATATAATGTTTGCCATGTATATTGGGTGTGCACTCTTGCTGGGTTTGTGTCACATGAGTTCCTGGGGTGCATCTGGAAGGATGGTTCCATGGGCTAGTGCTGAGAACTGCTAAGTTGGGAGGACCCTCATGATGGCCCAAACTGGAAAAGATGGTCACTTATGCTGACTGGAAGGGGTCAATAAACACAATGAACGAGGAGAGGGATAGAAGTTGTTGGTAGGGAGCTAGCCTACTATTGTGAGGAGGTGGTAAGAGGAATAAAAGGCAAAGATATAGGAAACATAGTGGGTCCTGAGACTGAGAACAGTCTTGTGCCCAAAAATTACTACAAGGACCTAGGCTCTGGCATTAGATCAGACCACATACATTTCTTAACTGGTCAGCAACATGTTTCAACTGTAAGAATTCTCAGGTGGTGAATAAGATAACATTCCTGGCTCTGAGGCTGGACTTGATCACAACAGTAAGATAATGTTTCAACTGACCAGAGACCATGACCACTTCCCAAAATGTAAGATACGCATTTCTTACTGATCAGAGACCTTGATCACTTCTCAAAAAGTATGCAAACCAGACCAGATGTAAATGTATTAAAAAAAAAAAAAAAACTAAGACAAAAAACCAGACCCCTGATATTTAGAAACTGTGTGAGAAGTTGAGCAATCAGTAGGCACTACATAAGCTTCCATACCAAGACATAGCTGGAACCCTCTCTTGGGTCCCCTCTGGTTAACAAGAATCTCTGTTTCTCAATAAAAACCTTTCACTCATCCATTTTCTTTGTTTTGTGATGTCATTTTTCATCTGTGAGACAAGAACTGACTTGAAACTCCTATAAAAGTGTCAAGTGCAGAGATCAAATGAAGATGGAAAAGTCAGACAGATAACAAAGACAGAAGCAGAAAAACTGGAATTTAAACAACATCAGAAATGAAGAACTGATTGCAAAAGCATTTCCAAACAATGTTAGTTTGTTGTCATTGAGTGCTTGTTTAGAAATTTCGTAATGAAATGGAGAAATTAAGATAGTGTTTTGTAGAAATTTGGGTGATGATCATTGAATTCTCCAATGAATGACATGGACCTCTGGAGTATGACACCATAGACATGAGGAAGATACTTTAATACTTGGGATTAAATTCAAGTTCATTGTATTTCCCCTGTATTTCCATATTGTTGTGCTTCAAATCTACTTAAACTGCTAAGTTCTGTGAACTGTCTCAGTGTTTATAGAAACTGGTATTTCCCAAAGTATGTCCAATTGAGTGCTAGCCCTATGCTTTATCAATAGGAATGTGTGTCTCTGTATCTCTGTCAATCTCTGTCTCTCTTTGTGACACACACACACACACGAGAAAGAGAGAGAGAGAGAAAGAGCGAAAGAGAGAAAGAGATGTTACTTGACCAAATATATTTAGGAAGTTCTGGCATATATAACATAAAAATTTTTTATTTCTTATAGGAGTTGTAAGAAACTTTAATATGCTGAAGAGTTGTGAATGTCTGAAGAGGAAAATGTAACAATATTTGTTCAGAAATGCTTAAAACATTAACACTCCACACAATATCCAGTTAAATATTGCCAAATAATTATTTCTTTAGTGATCTTCTTGTGTGTGGTGTATCCTACACTCTGCTAGCAGGACAATCCTAATAATTTATCCATTTCTGGGCATTTTGTTGGGTTCTGTCTACTGTTACAAAACTCTGGAGCCACAGGTAGAGGTTTGGCTTTGACTTTTACTAACCACATGACTTGTCTTAGTTTCTTCCCAGATAAAATGGTGTTTTTTAGGATTATGCTACTAATATTTTATAGCATTTAGAATATTTTCTGGGATATAGGATACACTATAAAGGAGTTTTGTTATATTTTTAAAAGTTTTTTTAATTTATTTGAAAATCAGTATTACTGAGAGAGAGGGACAGAGAGAGAGAGAGAGAGAGAGAGAGAATCAGAGTTACTGAGAGAGAGAGAAAGAAGGATTGCAAGCACTTCCATCTGTTGGTTCACTCCCCAGATGGCTGCAATGAATGGGGCTGGTTCAGACCAAAGCCAGGGCCAGGAGCTTCTTCCAGGTCTCCCGTGTGGAAGGAGCTCAAACACTTCAACCATTTTCAGCTGCTTTTCCCATTCTGTTAGCAGGGAGCTGGATCAGAAGTAGAGCATCTGGAATGCCAACGAGCACCCATATGTGATGCTGGCATTGCAGGTGGTGGCTTAACCCACTATGCCACAATGCTGCCCTTGCTTTCTTCTTTTTTTAAACATGAATTTCTCTTAGGGAAAAAATTGTATGAAAGCTGAGATTTGTAGGGATACATAGCATGGAAGAAGATGGAAACATAACAAATAATCATGTTGTCTGCATGGGAGTTACTGGGATTTGCAGCTGCGGTGCAAGTGGTGAGAAAGATTAGTGAAGAGAGGGACAGTCAACATGGAAAGTGCAGGGAATAGTAGCTGTAAAGACACAGTAGAACTAGAGTAACCAGAGGATTTGTAATATTTCTTTTGGGTTGTCTGTGATGCTGCTGCAAAAATACTCTTGTCTTTGATGGACACAGGCTTGTGTAAACCATATGTTGAGAAGGGAAGAGTCTTTCTGAAAGCTGTCATCCCTCAGAGAAAAGAAGATGCATGGGTTGGCCAGACGATCCAAGGTCTGAATCAGACTCTGGGAGGATTTCCTTCTTCTTTCCCCATCCCAGGAATACCCGAGGGATTGCAATGGGAAAGCAATTTTACCCACTGCTTAAGGGAAAGAGGCTCAGCGGATCCTATTTAAACCTCAAAGGAGAATGTAACACCCCCTCCCCCCAAGCTAAATTTAGACAATTCCCGTATCACATAATACCCACTTTAGGAGGCAAGGATACAGATAAGGAAACTGAGGCTCTTAAAAGGAGATGAGGCCATGCCAGCTTCAAACCCAAGTGACCTTCAAACTTCGTCTGTTGTTTTGTTATTCTGCTCACATCAGAAAGCTTCAGTGCCAGGAGGATGTTTGGCCCCGTGGTAGATTTGTCTATGTCATGGCTTCAGCTCTGGATTCTAGTTTCCTTCTAATGCAGACTCTGGGAGACAGCAGGTGATGGCTCAAATAATTAGGCTCCTGTCCACGTGAGAAACCAGCTCCAGGCTCTGGCCTAGCCCAGCCCTGGCCATGGTGGGCATTTGAGGAGTGACCCATTGGATGGGAGCTCTCTGTCTGTCTGTCTGCCTGTCCCTGTCTCTCAAACATTAATAATCATAATATTAAAAACCACCCCGTAGCTCTTATTGTCTCTAACTCCTCAGTCCAGCTCTTAAATCTTCCTTAATCTGGAAACCGCAAACTTTCCTAACCTTAACAATGTGACTTGCAAACTAGGGGCTAGTGGAATTCCCGTGGGACTGTGTTTCTTGTTTCTGAGTCTTATGTCTCCAGTGACCCGAGTTCATCTCTCTGGATCAGCCTCCCTCTCAGCCTTAGCAAAGAGAGGCTAAATCACCTTGACATACTGGGGTGGGCGTGGGAGGGCGGTGTGTCTTTCCTTCCTTGCATGAAACTTCTCCAACCCCTGGACCACTGAATTCTGTCTGTCTGCCAGGGCACCTGCCTGTTACCATTTGCTGGGCCTCTTGGACACTGCCATCTGTCTTCCTGCCGAGATTTCCACCTAGTGCTTGCCAACACATTCCCCTCATACTTGGTTCCGTTCCGCTTGACTGCCTGGATTTACATTGCCTTTTGATGAGTCTTCACTCAAGTTCCAGTCACACCCTAATTGATTGGTCTAGTTTTTAGATTCTGGCCCTCTATATGCCCTCTCCCATAACTGAGTGAGGCGCATTTGTGAAACCCTGAATGTGTAGCGAATGTGATCGCTTCGTGGGATAGTTTGGAACACTGGCTGAAATAGAGGGAAGGCTGTGGCAGGAGGAAAAGGAAGCTGATTTGTGATGTTTGTACGTGTGAAAATTGGTGACAGTAAAAGGAAGATTGAGGAAGAGAGGACATTTAAGAAACTTAAGTTGTGGGCTGCTATATTCTCAGTTTTCCCATTTGATCTGAGGGCCAGCTCTTGCGATGTAGTTACTGAAGTCAACGTGTGGTCAGCCCAAGCTGGTTGCTATCACTTTTTAACCACTTTCTCCCAAGCGAGAATCAGTTCATCTTCACATTGGTGGGTGTGGAAAGATCCGCACTGTAACTCAAGGCTACAGTGACAATGACTCATAAAACATCAACAGTAAAAAACTCATACCAAAAATTATGTAATTTCATTCCCACTCCTCATTAGAAGATATGTGTAAGTTTCCTAAATCAAACATGCTGCATCCTAAGTCTTTTCTCTGGTCAATATTGCTGACGAAGCTGATAACAGAAATGCTTATAATATTAAAACTAACCCTATGAGTTATCGGTGGACATCTTTTATTCCTGACATGCTATCTCCTCCTTCATTTCTGTGAGTGGTAATCAATCAGCAAATACTGCTTTCTAAGAAAGAAAATCGACCATCCAAAGATAGTAGGACACACTGGAAATTGTTAGAAATGCCAGTCTTTCTTTGGAAAGAATACAAATCCCCCCAAAACAGGAAGGACACTACTTTTCTTTTTCTTATTCATCCATCAATCATTTATGCATTAAAACTACAAAATATGAGATGAAAATTTACTACATATTGAATTTGCCAAACACAGTTGTGGATGATAATGACATGCTCACAAAAAGTAACATGAGAACATTAAGTTTCAATGAGAAACCTCTTTTCAAGGCTGAATTCTAATCAGAAAATCACAATTGGTATTTTTACATAAAATGGCTGGTTCATACATGGTAGCATGAAGACCTTTGAGTTTATATTAGCTAACTGAAAATAATTTTCAAAATTAAACACTTTAGTGTAAATAAATAATTTCTTAATTATTGTTGTGTTGGAGTAGCCCGAAAGTTCTAAAGCATAACATGGAGATTGAAGGGGCAACAATAAAACACATGTGTTTAATATTCATGGTAACTGTTTGGTTTTCCCTGGTTGTTATATTGTGGACACAGCAAGAAGCTGGTGTAGTGGTATAATTGATTAACTTCTGACAAAAGTCGGCCTTGGCGGCTGTTGGAACTGACCTGTACTCCCTCTTTTCCTTTACAGTTGATTTCAAAGAACTGTAAATTAGGACTTTGCACAAAGGGAAAGAATTCTTAAGTCCTATAAGGTTTGCTCTCTGGAGAGGAAGAATGCTAATGAACAGGAATTTTTGAGGGTCAAAATATGTGAGAACTTTTGGCATCTAAATTGACTGTTCTAAATTTATAGTAACTTCAATAAATATTTATTGAATAGGATTGCATTATTTGTAATAATGTCTACTGACGAACTGAGTCCAACTCTCTGAACTCTGCGTGAAGGCTGGGCTTGGATAAACTCTAAGAGGAAAGCATTCTAGGGGTTTATATGAGGGTGCTGATGTGGGTCATCCTTTACTAAAAAGTGCTGTATATAAATGCAAATGAGAGTACAGGAAATTGTGGCATAGGATACAAGTGATGTGATCTGGATTTTCTTAGGTTCTTTCACTGTTGCCAGCAAATCCCTGCTTCAGTGGTTCTCTTGGTAACTAAGGGCCTTTGTGAAGTGGTGGCCCAGAAACAGTTGCCCAAGAGCTAGGCTGTTTCAGCAGGGAATGGGAGAAAGGATGACAGCATGATAGCATCCATTCCTTTCCCCATTCCCTACATCCAACCCCCAGTGCAAACAATAATCTGTGCTCAGTGACCTCCCATCCTCTGGCCATTTGCTGTAGAGAAGAGTTGTCCCAAACCCAGAGAATGCATCCTGCTTGCCTTAAAACCAGGGACAGAATAGCTGTACTTCTTGCCAATACTTGCTTCATACCTGAGTATGTGACTGGGTTCTATCCAATGAATCGAGGAGTGAGCTGCTTCAAGACTCCTAGGAGAGGCTTCCTTGATCTGAAGATAGACCATCAGAGGAAACCATTTCTTCTTCCTCTGGAGGTAGTAACTGGGTGTGCTGCCTAGATTTGCACATATGTTTTGTGACCATGAGTGGGGACAGCTGAGGGCAACATGGAGATACATTGTGTAGATCAGAGGAACAAGGAAGGATAAGAATGGAGTCCATGGTATGATATTACTGCATGGATGAACTGCTATTTCAGAACTTCCTCTATTACCTATTGTGACATTTTGAGTTGAATTTTCGGGTTTGCATTCAGTGCTGGACAGAGTTAACATATAAAATGTAGGAAACGCAGTTATATTTGAATTTCAGATAGACTTAGTACAATTTGTTTTCAGGATACGTATGTCCAATGTGATGAAACAACTGGGTCATGCTTGCATCAAAAATACTTTTGTTGTTTACCTGAAATTAAAATCTGATTAAGCATTTGTGTTTTATCTGTCAACCCTAAGTTGTAGTCGACAACAGTCTACTTAAATCAGTAAAGGAAAGATTTTCTCAGGTCCTATTGGGTTTACTGTTGTTGTTTTTTTTTTTTTTTTTAAAGATTGACTTACTTATTTGAGAGGTAGAGTTACAGGCAAAGAGAGAGGGAGAGGCAAAAAAAAAAAAGGTCTTCCATCTGCTAGTTCGCTCCCCAGATGGCCACAATGGCCAGAGATGGGCTGATTCGAAGCCAGGAGCCAGGAGCTTCTTCTAGGTCTCCCATGCTGGTATAGGGGCCCAAGCACCTGGGCCATCTTCTGCTGCTTTCTCAGGCCATAGCAGAGAGCTGGATAAGAAGTGGAGCAGCTGGGACATGAACCAGCACCCATGTGGGATGATGGCACTGCAGGCAGACTTACCCCACTATGCCACAGTGCCGGCCCCAGGTATACTGTTTCAGAAATGAAAGTTCAAGGTAGATTTACCAATTATAGTTTGAGTAAACATATTTGAAATTCAGTTTAAGTTTCAAATGACTAATGAAGAATGTCGAGGAGCTGGAGTCTGGCCTAGCAGTTAAGATGCCTGTGTTGCAACCTGGACTGAGTGGATTTGATCCCCAGCTCCCATCCTGGCTGCAGTTTCCTGCTACTGCAGAGCATGGGAGTCAATGGTGAAGGACCAAGTGATTGGGTGCCTGCCACCCATGTGAATTCTCTATCTTCCTCTTATGCGCCCACATGAAGTTAACCCAGGGAGACTTGGATTAAGTTCCTGGCTCCTGGCCTTAGCTTGGCCCTGCCTTGACAATTGTAGGCATTTGGAGAGTGACCCAGTAGTTGGGCATCCCCTTTTTAATATATCTCATTTTCTCTGTTTCTCAAATAAATGTAAAATACCTTGGATATTTTTCTTCTGAAGGCTTTTGTCAATGAATTCTCACCAAGATTTGAAATTTTATTGGAATACAGATTAGCAGTGGCAAAGTCAGACCAATCTTGGACTCTCAGCTTCTTTTCTCACTACCGTGTGGCCCTTGAGAAGTCGCCTATCTGCGTCTCAGCATCGCATTTGTGGTGATGAAGAATTAGTAGACATCTTTAGAGAGGCATTTATTGTGTAAGGTACACATAACAGTTCAAAGCATATTAGATCTCTTTCCCGCAGTGACTGTGAAGATTTGTCCCATGTATACTTGTAAGGGTCTTAAGAAGAATAGAAATTCACTCATGTGGCCCAACACCTGTGCTGCTCTGTTCTCCATAACTGAGTGGAATGAGTGGAATAAGACCCGGACAAACAAGGTTATTGTGGAGCCAGGAACTTGTATTACTTTACCTTGTAGCTGAGTTTTCTCCCTGACTTTGTAACTTACACAGAAGGGACTGCTTGAAAATGCTTATTGATATTATTCTTATATGATTAGAAAACAACTATTTTGCCTTTTTTGGGAAGGTAGGAACTAAATATCTTCAGTGTGAAGCTCAGTAGGTCCCACACACTCAAATAATACTTTATGAAGCACATATAAGAATAGAATTGAGTTTCTGTCCTATAGCCATACAATTTCTCTAATGTATTGTTCTACATTCAAATCCTTGTAGTCATATTGTGAATTCTTCATCCTCCTTTTGTGCACACACACACACACACACACAAAACAGTTCTTACAGAGAAAAATATAGAGTTTGCCCAATGACAGCTGTGATATCAAATCTTACTGTGCTTCTATAATCCTGCAGAAGAGGAGCTTGGGGAGGGAGGAAACAGCAGCTGCTCCCAAGTCATTGCAGGGCTGTCATTTTAGAGACAGTGTTGCTCACACTCAGGATTCCAAAAGACAGAAACAGGGTAGGGCTAGAGGTAGGTTAACAGGAGAAGGAGTTACAGGAAAGTGTACACAATCAAATTGCCCAGTATCCCAATGACTCAATTGTGGTAAGATCTCCTCTACTGAAATGTTGATTCCCAAAATCTGATGACCATTTATGAGGATTATTAGAGCAATAATTACAGCTCTTAACTTGTAAAATGGGGTTATTAATCCTAATGTATTAACATGGGAGATATGAACCTGAGTAGATTCTTCTACTAGTTTTAAGGTAGCTGTAAAACCTTTGTTGCATCAGTTTTCAAAGTTTGCTGGAGACTACAATTACCTAGGGAGCTTTGAAAAATCTGTGTGTAGGCCACAACTGCTGAGATTCTGATTTAAGTGGTGTGGGATACATTAGAACATCAGGATTTTTTCAAATTTCCCCAAGTGATTTAAAAGTACAATAATTTTAAGAACCGCCAAACTAGGGATAGAGTTATGATTCTAGAAGTCAGTTGGAATCTGAGTAAAGATGAAATGTTAAGCAACTCCTTTAACTTCTTTTTGTTCTATAATCCTTTTGATGGGAGTTCAAATAGTTTGTGGGAAAACGGAATTAAAAGATAAATTTATGCATCTGGTGTTGTGGCGCAGTGGGTTAAGCTTTCGGCTTCAACACTGGCCTCCCATATGTGTGCTGTCTTGAGTCCTGTCTGCTCCACTTCCAAATCAGTTGCCTGCTGATTGGCCAGGAAAAGCAGAAGACGGTCCACATACTTGGGTCACTGCCATCCATGTGGGAGACCCAGATGGAGTTCCAGATTCTGGCTTCAGCCTGGCCCAGCACAGGTCTTTTTGCCTATCTGAGGAGTGAACCAGGGGATGGAAGAACGCTCTCTGTGTGTCTCTTCTTATCTCTCTCACTCTTCTTGCTCATTAACTCTGCCTTTCCAATAAATCTTCTAAAAAAGAGGTCAGTTTATTTTGGTGCAAAAAATTTTGAAAAGTAGTTTTTTTTTTGTAATGTATGTACTTTCATGGAATCTTTGAGGATCTTCATTTTTCATAAATTTCAAATGGGGGGCAAAATAGGCATATTTTAATTCCATTGTTCATGAACTTTTTGAAGGCCCCTTATGTACTAGGAAAAGGGGTACATATGTATTTCTAAAGCCCCTTTTAAAGTTTTATTATTCCTGGGTGTTGATCCTTAAAATTTATAAATTAAGGCCTGCGTTGCGGCTCAATAGGCTAATCCTCCCCCTGCGGTGCCGGCACACCGGGTTCTAGTCCTGGTCAGGGCGCCGGATTCTGTCCTGGTTGCCCCTCTTCCAGGCCAGCTCTCTGCTGTGGCCTGGGAGTGCAGTGAAGGATGGCCCAAGTGCTTGGGCCCTGCACCCCATGGGAGACCAGGATAAGTACCTGGCTCCTGCCTTCGGATCAGCGTGGTGCACCGGCTGCAGTGGCCATTGGGGGGGTGAACCAATGGCAAAAGGAAGACCTTTCTCCCTCTCTCTCTCTCACTGTCCACTCTGCCTGTCAAAAAAAAAATTTAAAAAATATAAATTAAGTTGAAAGCACTTAACTCTCTTCTAGAAATAGAAGAGGAATGTACTTCTGCGACAGAAATCAGTGCTCTCTTCTCAGTTTTTTTTTTTTTTTAAGATTTTATTTATTTATTTGAAAGGTAGAGTTACAGACAGTGAGAGGGAGAGACAGAGGACAGAGAGAAAGGTTTTCCACCCACTGGTTCACTCCACAAATAGCCACAATGGCCAGAGCTGGGCTGATCCAAAGCCAGGAGCCAGGACCTTCTTCTAGGTCTCCCACACAGGGGCAGGGGCTCAAGGGCTTGGGCCATCTTCCACTGCTTTCCCAGGCCACAGCAGAGAGCTGGATTGGAAGTGGAGCAGCCAGGACTCGAACCGGGGCCCATACTGGATGCTGGCACTGCAAAGGGAGGATTAACCTGCTGCACCACTGTGCTGGCCCCTCTCTTCTCAGTTTTAATGATTCAGACTCCCCTCAGTGCTGGGGGTGTTTACTCTCAGGAATGTGTGGCACCTACAGCATTCAGATGGCTCTGCTTATAACACCCACATGTCCTGATCTGAACAGAAACTGAAGATAAAAATGGATTTCTTTGCTTTCCTCTGTGAATCCAGAAGCAGCTTTTGTGCCAGACTCAGAGTCATTGGATGGGTGACGGGACATTTTGCTTAGTGCTTTGTGTGGATGGCTAAAATCATTACACCTTTGCAAGCTTTCTGTCTGATATACTGCTTAGCTGACTTATTGGGGATTTTCCAACTAACCCAGGACCTTGGTGTTTCATCTTTTGGTCTTGATGTTAGTTCTCTCTGAATGAGAAGGTGTGCCATCGTGCCGGTGTTGTTCCTGAAAGCAACTGACCCCACACAGGCAGGCAAGGGTAGGCAGGCCTTCAATACTCTTTTCTTTTCCTGCCAGGAAATTGAAGGACTCCAGTTATTAGCTTTTCTCAAAGACATTGCTTGTATTCCTGGTAATTCATATTTGCTGGTGAAGGTTTATCTGCCACGCCATGAGCACAAAAATAATCACACAAACGTGTTGTATTTTGAGGCATAAAACACCCAAATTGAGGCCGGCGCCATGGCTCACTTGGCTAATCCTCCACCTGCGGCTCTGGCACTGCGGGTTCTAGTCCTGGTCGGGGCACCGGATTCTGTCCTGGTTGCTCCTCTTCCAGTCCAGCTCTCTGCTGTGGCCTGGGAGGGCAGTGGAGGATGGCCCAAGTGCTTGGGCCCTGCACCCGCATGGGAGACCAGGAGGAAGCACCTGGCTTCTGCCTTCGGATCAGCGTGGCGCACTGGCTGCAATGCACCAGCCATAGCGGCTACTTGGGGGGTGAACCAACAGAAAAAGGAAGACCTTTCTCTCTCTCTCTAACTCTGCCTGTCAAAAAAAAAAAAAAAAAAAAAATCCAAATTGAAAGTGGAGAATATGACCCAGTGATTTTTCTGGAGTGTGAAACTTATTTCTAAAAGGTAAGATACCTTTGGAAGGATCGTCGCCTAGTCTTACTTGAAACTGTTAGTTTCTCAGTAAAAACATGCAAAGAGGCACTTTTCCGAACTCCCACTGCCAACTACATATTTCAAGATCAATCACTCATTGAAAACTCCAAACAAGTTTGCTGGGAGACATTCTGGCAACTTTCATCTTGCCTTACTTGTGAAGCCCTTAAAGCGCGTTCCCTCCCTCTTCTGGGTGTCAGAGTGGCCCCGGTGGCCCCGAGTGCCGTTAGTGGTGCATGAAGGGGGAAAGAACTGTTTTTCACAACCGGGGAGGGCAGCCGAGCCATCAGGAGGTTCATAGGGCACCACGCTAGTGACAAATCACAGGAGGTGGTTCCATTAAGGTTGTGAAAACGAGTTTCTCATTGCAGGAACTGGGCTGAGCCACCCATTACCCCCCTTCTCAAACACAAATATTTTCATATAATAAAAGCCTGCTTCGCTATGGTCGTAACCCAGCCTCCATTTCTCCGACCCCACCATTTTAAAGGGGTTTGCTGAGCAAAGTTTCCAGGCTCTATCTTTTTCCTGCACCGTGTCTTGCAGAGGTGAGGAGCCCTTTGGGGTCTCTCGCCGGGTGAGGGGGACAAGAAACACCCACTAGGACCCAACCCCGGCAGCCAGCGGCCCGAGCATGCGCTGAGAGTTTGTGCAGCTGGCCCTGGCTGCCGCCGCTGCCTCGTCCGGACTTGGCAAGGACTTGGGAGGGAAGGGACAGCGGCGCTGGGAGGTGGCTTAGCAGAGACTTTCCAGCAACTGCTGCCCAGGACTTTTTTTTTTTTTTTTTTTCCCCTTTTTTCCCAGGAGGCGGCCGCTGTGGCGGCGGCGGCGGCGGCGGCGAGGGGAGAGGAAGAGAAGGAAGCGTCTGCAGTTTGAGCCCATGCAGTTCTTTGGCTGTGCGGGAGGAGGGTCCCTGCCTCGATGAGTCCCCAGTGTGTGTCCCCGACTGTTCCCCGGCGGGAGTGGGGCGCGGAGCCCTGCGCCAACGGTGAGTGACCGCGCGTCTCGGGTCCTCCCTGCCCGCGGTGCCACCAGCCCGGCGGCTGGGTGCTCAGCCACTTCGAGGCTGGCTTCCGAGCTGACCCCCGCGCCCTGCCGGGGGCGCGCGCACGCGGTGGCGGGGCTGCTGGCCGCGCCGGCTTTGTGCTCCGCAGGCGGCCGGGAGCGCTCCGTCTTGTCTCTCTGAGTGGCCGGGGCCGGGGGAGGGCGACCCAGTGACTAACCCGGCGTCTGCACAGCTGCACCGGCGCCCCCTCCCCATCCCCGCCCCCACTCGGGCTAATCCATCATTCTGGGACCGAAAACCTCATTTCTCACATTGTCCCAAGGAAACCCTAGTCGCCGGGCGGAATCCCTGCTACGCGCTGCGCCCCCTCCGGTCCCCCGTGTTCATGCCCGAGCTGCGGGACCGGGAGGTGCGGACGTGCGAGTTTGGTGGGCTCGGGAGCCGTCCTAAGGAGGAGGGCGCGAGTGCCTTCCGGCTCGCCAGTGGCGCCTGTGACGTCTCCCGGGGACAGCTCCAAGCAGAACTGTCCCCCAGGAGGGGCGCGGGTCGAGGGAGGTTTTAAGGAGTCCCGTGGGAAAGCAGAGGTACCCGCCGAGTGTCCCCTGAGAACGGGAGTTTACTGTGCGCCTTCATTCATCCCCAGAGCCTGTCTTTCCTTTGCCCGGCAGGTGTTATCTGAAGCTGGGTGGGAACTTCTGGGAGCTCAGTGCTGCAGCTTTAACAGGGGCGTTTTGATGAAGGGTGTCTCCGAGGAACCAGGCTTTGGGACCCTCCGGACCCAGCCGGGGACGGAGGGTGGGGCTGGCCCTGGAGGGCTGCCTGCTGACAAGTCCCCTGTTCTCCCCCGCGCCCGGCAGATCGCTCCTTTTTGGCCGGCGAGGATAGGATGTGGTGAAAGGATGGGGCTTCTCCCTCGCGGGGCTCACAATGGCCAGAGAAGACTCCGTGAAGTGCCTGCGCTGCCTGCTCTATGCCCTCAATCTGCTTTTCTGGGTAAGTCAAACAGTTCCACGGCGCCAACAGGTGGGGACGGCTGGACCGGGCTTCCTGAAGCCACCAGATAATGCGCCAGAGGGCATGGCCAAGCATTATTTAATTACATGGGCTCACACCCTCTATTTTTACAGAAGCAAAATTTGACCTTCTTGAAATGCCTTTGATCTAACTCGAGCTACATTTGTAATTAGAAAAAAGAAATCCACCCCTGGATACTAGCGGCAGTAAAATTAGACTTGAAGTTAATCTAGGGATATAAATAAATACACGTGCTTGTACCCGTCGATAAGAAAATTATGACATACTACTTAGGGAACCGCTTGTTTGCAGGACTTTCAGATAACTGTGCAAGCCATACATTGTTTCTCCATGTCACCCTAGCCTATGAAGTTTGGTTGGGACTGGCGCTCTTAATATTTTTTCTTGGTAAAGATTCATACCTAGGTATCCTATCAAAGAAGTAGGTAGGGTTTTCTAGGGGATCCCATAAGTTCTGAAAGGTGGTTTTCGTGTAGCTGTTTCTAAGTTGGTGAAGTGTAAGGAATTTTGTGTATACTTTTGGAAAATCCCATGACTATTTAAGGGAATAAAATACATAAAATTTAAGAAACTCATGGAAATCTTTATGCCCTATGGGTTACCGACTTTTTAATGCCTTATGCTCAGGCATATATTTTCATAAAGTGTTATTAATAATCATTAGTATTTATGTAACATAGGAAAATATAAAAATTAAAACTTACTGCTTCAGTAGGCTGTCATACTTAAGTAGGTACTTTTTTTTATTTTTGCTATTTCTGGGATTCTAGAATTTTCTTTTAAAAATGTTAATATGGAACTTTGTTGGGGGGAGGAGTGCTGCCTGACTGGCATTGACCAGTGTTTTCTTCATGGGATCTTGCATGTGGCCTCCAGAGGATGACCTTTTGGTTGATAGACTGTTTGAGGATGATACCATTTTAAGGTGACAAACCTTTGTTAAGCAAATAATCTGGAATATATCTAACATGACAGTACTTTTCTCTCAACGTGAAAATTAAAACATTGAGTAAATTCACCATTTAGAAATGTAAAATCGCTAACTGATCTTATTGTAGTTTTTAATTCTTAAAAGGTACATTTTAAACTGGATCACTACATTACTTATCTATAAGGTATTAAGATTTCGAACTTTTTTCTTAAAGTGTATTTATCACTCGTATTTAATAGCCTCTTACGTTTCTACCTTAGGCCTTTTAATTCAAAAATCATCACATTCTGTTACTAAAAAGAACTTTAGAAATGGCCTTGCTGAACTTCCTTCCCTTGTGAATGAGGAAATAAGTGAGGGTTAGATGACTTGCCAAAGGTCAGATAGTCCAATGGTGGCAATTCTTGGAGCACCGCTTACCTTTCCTTCTCCTAGACAGTGCCTTTAACGTGTAGCCTTAATTTTTAACTTTGGAATTACTAAGTTTTGTTGTTGTTGTTCAGTAAAGAATAAAGCTCTGGAAACCTTTTTTTGGGTTTGTTTTTTGAAAGATTTCTTTATCTACTTGCATGGCAGAGTGAGAAGGGGGGAGATCTTTCATACAGTACTTCACTTCCCGGATGCCTGCAGTAGCCAGACCAGTGCCAGGATCCAGAAACCCCATCCTGGTCTTGCACAAGGGGCAGGAACCCTAGTACCTGGGTCGTCACCTGCAGCGTGCAGGTGCATTAGGAAGAAGCTGGGTGAGAAGCAGAGGCAGCAGTTGGTCCCAGACCCTTGGCTATGGGATGCAGCATCCCTGGTGGTGGCTTCACCTCTGCCTCCTAAGGCCTGCCCCTGAAAACTTCCTTAACAATGATTATCATGTGAGGGGGAAAACTCCAAATCATTTAACAGGACTATTGCTTTTCTGAAAAATGTAATTTGCTTAAAAGCTCCTAAACCTTAAACTCTTCCAGGAGTTTCATTCCACAGAGAATGAAACCTGTTATGTCTCTGCCGTTCTCCTATACTACAGTTTTCTAACTTTGTGTGTTTTGATTTTATCTGGCTTGCTTTCCTTTTCCTCCGACCCTCCTCTTCTCCCAGTATCACCTCCTCTCCAGCATGGTCATCCAGGTTAACCACCTAGTATGCATCCCTATGTATTTTAAGTTGTTTCACGCAAATATGTATTTGCTCGTATCTGCCCACATGTACCCATTCGTATCATGGACATTCATGATTTTTTATCTTTGTTAAATTGTTTTTCTGCTGAATTTGAGCCATTGGAGTGTCTTTGTTATGTTGAAACACAATTTCATCAACAAAACAAAGTAATTTGGTATCATATAAAGCTAACATACAAAATAGCTAATGGAGTACTTCTGTGTTTGCAAGGCACTTTCAGTATCTCCTATTCTGTACAATGGGAATAATCGTTTCTGTTTTTAGAGTTGCGAGGATTAGAGCTAATATCCATAAAGCACGTAGGACAGTGGCACAAAAATGCTGTCTGTGTGGAGCAGTATTTGTGGTTGTCGTTGCTCCAGTGACTACTAATTGAAAATGGAGTGGAGGAGGTGGATGGCTCCTATCTTTGTGGTGGTGACGGTGGTAATTGTTATTGATAGGATTAGTGCTGCTACTACTGCTACAATTACAATGATTTATTTGACTGGACCTTGTCCTGGGGATTTGTCCCCTAGAAATAAAACTACCATTATACTCCATTGCTTGTCTGTTTGCTGCCATCTGCTTGGCATTATGGCACTTTTTAATTTTTGCCAATCTGAAAAACTTAAGGTGTTATCTTACTGTTACTTTATTCTATACTCTTCCCAAAGCAGTGAATAGGATAGGAGCATCATTTTATATTTTTGTTCCACATGTTTCAACTGATATTTCATATTGGTTAATTACTTCATGGTTTTCATGTAGGTTTATTCTGTTGTTTATTGATTTAATTTATGTTATCTGTTGCTACGCAATAGTTAAAACAAATATTCACAAATCTTTTTATTTTTTAAAGATATATTTTATTTATATGAAAGGCAGAGTTACAGACAAGGTAGAGACAGAGAGAGGGAGGTCTTCCATCCACTGCTTCACTCCCAAAATGGCCGCAATGACCAGGGATGGACCAGGTCAGAGCTAGGAGCTTATTCTGGGTCTCCCATGTGGGTGCAGGGGCCCAAGCACTTCAACCATTCTCTGATGCTTTCCCAGCTGTGTAGCAGGGAGCTGGATCAGAAATAGCGCACCTGGTACTGGAACTGGTGACCATATTAGATGCCAATGCTGCAGGCCAGGGCTTTAACCTGCTGCACCACAGTGCCGGCTTCTCATATATCCTTTTTAAAAACTTTTATTTGCTGGAGCCAGCATCGTGGCATAGCAAGTTAAGCTTCTACCTATGATGCCAGCATCCCATGTGGGCACTGGTTCAAGTCCTGGCTGCTCCACTCTGATCCAGCTTCCTGCTAATGTGCCTGGGAACGCAGTGGAGGATGGCCCAAGTGCTTGGGCCCCTGCCACCCAAGCTGGAGATCTGGATGAAGCTCCTGGCCCCTAGCTATAGCTTGGCCTAACCCTGGCCATTACTGCCATTTGGGAAGTAAACCAGTGCATAGAAGACATCTCTCTCTCTTTCCTCCTTCCCCCATAACTCTGCCTTTTAAATAAATAAATTAAAAAAATTATTTGAAAGAAGAGAGAGAGAGAGATAAACAGACATAGAGAGATCTTCTGTCTACTCCCCAAATGCCTGCAAAACCCACTGGGCCAGTCTGTAACCAGACTTTGGGGATTGAATCCAGGTCTCCACTTGGGTGGCAGGAATCTAACTATTTGAACCATGACCACTGCCTCCCAAGATGCCTGTTAGTGGGAAGCTGGTAGCAGAAGTGGAATTGGGACTTAAACCCAGGCACTCTGTTACGGGATGAAGAACTTCCAAGTGGTGACTGAACCACTGAGCCAGTGCCAGCCCCATCTATCCTTTTTTTTGACAGGCAGAGTGGACAGTGAGAGAGAGAGAGACAGAGAGAAAGGTCTTCCTTTTACCGTTGGTTCATCCTTCAGTGGCCACCGCGGCTGGCGTACCTCGCTGATCCGAAGGCAGGAGCCAGGTGCTTCTCCTGGTCTCCCATGCGGGTGCAGGGCCCAAGCACTTGGGCCATCCTCCACTGCACTCCCTGGCCATAGCAGAGAGCTGGCCTGGAAGAGGGGCAACCAGGACAGAATCCGGCGCCCCGACCGGGACTAGAACCCGGTGTGCCGGCACCGCAAGGTGGAGGATTAGCCTAGTAAGCTGCAGCGCCGGTCCCATCTATCCTTTTTAATGTAATTTTTCTATAGATAATTATATATTCTTTTGTATGTTCTTTTATTGTCTTATTTTCTTGTAAAACACTTGTGTTTCTTATCTTGGTTAAAGTTTTTATTTCCATATGGACTTTCAGATTATTTTATCTAATTAAAAATATCTATTAGGACTTTTGTTAAAATCCCATGAAATGTATATGCTAACTTTTATAATTTTTTTTTTTTGACAGGCAGAGTGGATAGTGAGAGAGAGAGAGAGACAGAGAGAAAGGTCTTTCTATTTCCGTTGGTTCATCGCCCAATGGCCACTGTGGCCGGTGCACTGCGCTGAGCCAGGAGCCAGGTGCTTCTCCTGGTCTCCCATGCGGGTGCAGGGCCCAAGCACTTGGGCCATCCTCCACTGCACTCCCTGGCCACAGCAGAGAGCTGGCCTGGAAGAGGGGCAGCCAGGACAGAATCCGGCGCCCCAACCGGGACTAGAACCCAGTGTGCCGGCGCCGCAGGCGGAGGATTAGCCTATTGAGCCCCTGCGCCAGCCAGTATATGCTAACTTTTAGAGAACTGGCATTATTCTTTCAATATTAGAGCAGGATTTATTGATTGCCTATTTCATTATCAGTTCAAATTTTCTTTCCTATTTATTTATTTGTTTATTTTTAGGGAAAGAAACTGGTACTCAGCTAAGTTGAGAAACTCAGTCGTCAGTAGCAGAACGGGAATTCAGAGTCCAGCTTTGTTTCTTATCCAAGTGCAGCAGAAGTTACCTACTGGAACAGTGGAGGATTTATTTGCAGTGAAGAAGCCAAGTAAACATCCTTAGTAGGAAGGGATTAGCTGTCCACCTGCTCATTCCAAGTCCACCAGAGCAGGGTGCTCAAACCTCAGTGTGATGGCGAATTACCTGGGCATCTTAGCATGGCAGGAGCCAGGCCCAGGAGCCTGCATCTCTAGCAGGCATCTCTGGGATGCTGCTGCTGCCGGCCAGGGACCAGGGACCACCCCCCGAGGAGCAAGGTTTTAGTCAGGGCTTTTAGTTCTCGTGGAAGTTGCAAGTAGAGCAAACAGTGGTGAGCTCTGGAGAGGGGGCTTGCCCCCTCACAGTAGTTTGCAAGATTTAGAAATCTGTCTTCATTCCTGCTGGGTCCACAGCTGTGGCCTTGTACTCTTCAGTCAGCATTTTCAATAGACTTATTTCTGTCTACTTCTAGTACGTTGCTACCTTCTCTAACTCCTTAGGAGTTTAGGGAATATCTCAACTGTGGAAACACTGGATAGCCTATACAATTTTGTTTTGCACTATTAGGAGTCAAAAATCAAATTCATGTAAGGATAAAAGAATGCATCTTGAGCATTTTTTAAGGGTGAGACATGGGTAATATCTAAGAGGAAACAATCCATAGCACCTTCATGGTCACAAGCATTCTGCATTCTCTTCCATGCTATGGATTCAGTCAACTGATTTGCCATCTTTTAAATGTCTCTTCCATGTTCTGAGGAAGTGTGGTCATGGAACAGTGGTACTGGGGCTGGCAGACAGCTATTGGGCCTTTTAGTTTGTCGTGGGTGTTGTGGGTTTGTAAAGCGAGGGGCACATGGAACACAGTGCAGGTGGGTAAACTTTCCCACAAGCTGTCTTTTCAATTAATTAATTATTTATTTGAGAGGAAGTCAGAGAACGAGTAAGAGACCATGTTCTCATCTGCTGGTTCATTCCGCAAATTTCCACAATGACTATGGCTAGGCCAGGATTGGAGCCAGGAACTTAATCCAAGTCTCCCATGTGGTTGGCAGGAACCCAATTACTTTTACCATCACCACTCACTGCCAGGGTCTGCATTAGGAGGAAACTGTAATCCAAAGCTGGAGCCAGGATTCAAACCCAGGAACTCTGAGATGGGATGCAGGTACCTTAACCAACAGCTTAAATCAAGGTTAAATGCTTACCCTTACAAAGAGAAAGGACATGGGTTTCCTTTACTTACAATTTATCACACTTTTACTGGATTTTTCTAAGATTTATTTGTTTGAAAGGCAAAGATACAGAGAGAGAGAAGGAGGGAGGGAAGGCAGGGAGAGAAGGGGGAGAGGGAGGGCAGGGGAGAGGAAGTCTTCTATCCACTGGTTCATTTCCCAAATGGCTGCAATAGCTGGGGCTGGGCCAGGCTGAAGCCAGGAGCTTCTTCCAGGTCTCCCATGTGGGTGCAGGGCCCGGGGGTTTGGGCCATCCTCTGCTGCTTTCCTAGCTACATTAGTAGGGAGATGGATTGGAAATGGAACGGCTGGGGTTTGAACTGATGCCTACATGGGATGCCAGCACTGCAGGTGGAGGCTTAACCTGCTACCCCACAGCACTGATCTCCTTTCTACCACTTTAAAGATGACTTCTGTAGCCTTATGCAATGAATATTTGCTGTTCATTTAGATGGCAGTTTTATGCTATTACAAATATGGATAATTATGATTCTCTTTGAAAACTCCCAAAGATTGTGAACACTTAACATTTATCAAATGTGTTTATAAATTTCCAAAAATATAATATCCTATTTTTGTCTTTTTAAAAACTAGTAATAAGTAGTAGAATTTGTAAAAGATATGTTTATTTATTTTCATTTCACTTGAGAGGCAGACACACGTACCTAGAGACAGGGAGACAGAGAGAGATCTTCCATTCACGAATTGACTCCCCCAATGCCTGTTACCACCAGTGCTGGGCAGGTCCAAACTGGGAGCCTGAAATTCAATTTCCATCTCCCTTATGGGTGTCAGGGACCCAAGGAGTGAAATCATCACCGGCTACCTTGCACAGTGTGCGTTAGTAGGAACCTGGCATCAGAAGTGAAGCTAAGTTTTGAAACCAAGCTCTCCAGTATGGGATGTGGGCATCCCAAGTGATATCTTAACCACTATGCCAAACACCCATCCCCATCTGTAGTTTTAAACTCCATTTCTTACCATTAGAGAAGAACTGCTGTTTTTTACCTACCATTACTAAAGATAGCAGCAGTGAGGATAATCTATCTTGATGAAATATGGAGAGAAACTTATGAAAGAAAGCCCAAGAAAGTGCACAAGAAATCTAGTTCATGTTTTTGGGATATACTTGTATGTGAGGTAGAGGGAACAAAAGGGTCTCAATTTTCTGTTTCTTGGCTTTCCGCTGTAGGGAACCTTACTTAGGTATTTGTCTCATGCAGACCCTGAAGTTATTCTTGGCAGGTGGAAGATTGCATTCACAGGACATTTATATAGTTCCATTAAAATACCACTTTTTAAATGGGTGCCTCCAACTTTGTACTATGAATGGCATTCATGTTTTCTTTAACTCTTCCTAGAGAGCAGTGCAGAGCCCTCCAACGCGTATTTATGCTCTTTTAACATAAACTTTCTCCATGAAAAATGCCTTTCTTCTCAGGGCAAAGCTGATTCTTTTATACATTTATGGCTCAGTTGGGCAGACTTGAGCCATTGCATGCTTCTTAAGGAAGGCTTTTGCAGACATACATGGCAAATTCGTCTGAGCTCATCCTTCTACAGACTGGAGCATCTGACTCCACTCAGGGAGTAATCCAGGCTGGGAGACTGTGGAAGTGAAGTTTGCTGCAGTTGGACTGCCCAGAATTTCATGCAGAGCAAGTCATTTTACTGTTCTTTTACCTGCCGTGCCTTTAGGGTGACCACATATTTTGCTATGGAAACCGGGATGATTTTGAAAATGAAATGAGGAGATGTCTCCACTAGTTATAACAGAACAACAGAGCCTTCAAATGGTTCCGTCCTGCCTAGAGCAGAATGTATAATCACCGTGTGTACAGGGAGACATGGTTATCTGTAAAAACTACCAGACTAGCTTCAGGGTGCTGCTGATGGATTTAACTTTAATTAATAGATGTTCATGCTGAAATGATAGCCTACTGTGATCTCTGGCCTTCATTTCAGCCAACTTTTACTGGGTCTGTTCTTTCCCAGCACTTGCAAACAGTGCTATCTGATTGCTCTCTTCTGCACAGTACATGGGAAGCTGGAAAGGCATGAACCAATAAAAAAGCAGAGGGGGTCAGGCATGGGGAACAGGAAACAGACCTGTTACCAGGTAGTATTTAAGTTGTGCCGCTAGTCTCCTAATCATAAACAATTGGTCTACATTTACCTTTCAATCAATAAACATTTTTATCTTATTTTTTTTAAAGGAAAGCTCCTAATCCAATTTCTCTGCTTGCAAAATAATCAAGCAGAGGTTCTGAAAGCTTGAGTTACTTGTTCAAGTTTCCTTTGTAGAGACAGAGCTAAAACCTTGGTCCAGATTGCTCTCTGGCATTCTACTCTTTGCTAACAGGTTTGACATACAATGAAAAGTTGAGGTAGGTGGATGTTAGACATCTGTCATCCTTGCACAGAAATCCTATCACTGTCATCTCATGTGAGACAATATATTACATATGGCAAACAGTCAGAGGATTTGAAAGACTGTGTTTTTGGCTGTGAACTTACTATTTTGTGGAAACTATAGGTATGCAGCTCATAATAAATTTAGGGAATGTGCATGCACATACAGTTCTGATTGAGAGAACAACTCAATTCAAGACTTATTTTTCTGTAATTAGATTTAAATGAAATTGAACCATGTCTCCAAGACAACAAGTTTCATATTCTCAGTATTTATTGAGAGCTAGAATTTTCTAAGCATTGGCAAAACAGAATGTGGTAAATGTCCTGCTAAGTAATATATTAAATGTATTTCTATAAGGTAATATTTATGTGCATTATAAATATTTGAGCTACAAATAGTATTACAATATTAGAGAGAATACACTCTGAATGCGCATGATCTTGTCTGATCTCAGAAGCTAAGCAAGGTTGGACCTGGTTAGTACTTGGATGGGAGAAAATATAAGGGACCATAAGCCTAGTTATATGTAAGAATTATGCTGTTCCCCAAAACCTATCTATTTGCTGCTTACAAGAAACACATCTTTCCAACAAAGATGCATACAGACTGAAAGTGAAAGGCTGGAAAAAGATATACCATGCCAAGAGAAATGAAAAAAGAGTGGGTGTAGCCACCTTAATATTGGACAACATAAACTTTACCACAAAAACTGTTAAGAGACACAAAGAGGGGCACTATATAATGATTAAGGGATCAATTCAACAGGAAGATATAACGATTATAAATGTATATGCACCTAATTACAGGGCACCGGTTTATTTAAAAGATTTGTTAAGGGACTTAAAGGGAGACTTATACCCCAATACAGTAATACTGGGGGACTTCAATACCCCACTCTCAGAAATAGATCAACAGGACAGAAGATCAACAAGGAGACAGTAGATTTAAATGACACTGTAGCCCAAATGGATCTAACAGATATCTACAGAACTTTTCATCCTACACATAAAGCATTTATATTCTTCTCAGCAGTACATGGAACCTTCTCTAGGATTGACCACATACTAGGCCATAAAGCAAGTCTCAGCAAATTCAAAAGAATTAGAATCATACCATGCAGCTTCTCAGACCATAAAGGAATGAAGTTGGAAATTAGCAACTCAGGAATCCCTAGAGTATATACAAACACAGGGAGATTGAACAACATGCTCCTGAATGAACAATGGGTCATAAAAGAAATTAAAAGAGAAATCAAAAATTTTCTGGAAGTAAATGAGGATAACAGCACAACATACCAAAACTTATGGGATACAGCAAAAGCAGTGTTAAGAGGAAAGTTTATATCAATAGGTGCCTACATCAAGAAATTGGAAAGGCACCAAATAGATGAGCTTTCAATTCAACTCAAGGATCTAGAAAATCTGCAGCAAACCAGACCCAAATCTAGTAGGAGAAGAGAAATAATTAAAATCAGAGAAGAAATCAACAGGATTGAATCCAAAAAAAAATTACAAAAAATCAGCCAAACGAGGAGCTGGTTTTTTGAAAAAAATAAACAAAATTGACACCCCACTGGCCCAACTAACTAAAAAAAGAAAAGACCCAAATCAATAAAATCAGAGATGAAAAAGGAAACATAACAACAGACACCACAGAAATAAAAAGAATCATCAGAAATTACTACAAGGACTTGTATGCCAGCAAGCAGGGAAATCTATCAGAAATGGATAGATTCCTGGACACATGCAACCTACCTAAATTGAACCAGGAAGACATAGAAAACCTAAACAGACCCATAACTGAGACATAAATTGAAACAGCAATAAAGGCCCTCCCAACAAAGAAAAGCCCAGGACCAGATGGCTTCACTGCTGAATTCTACCAGACATTTAAAGAAGAACTAACTCCAATTCTTCTCAAACTATTCAGAACAATTGAAAAAGAGGGAATCCTCCCAAATTCTTTCTATGAAGCCAGCATCACCTTAATTCCTAAGCTGGAAAAAGATGCAGCATTGAAAGAGAATTACAGACCAATATCCCTGATGAACATAGATGCAAAAATCCTCAATAAAATTCTGGCCAATAGAATGTAACAACACATCACAAAGATCATCCACCCAGACCAAGTGGGATTTAACCCTGGTATGCAGGGGTGGTTCAATGTGCGCAAAACAATCAATGTGATAAACCACATTAACAGACTGCAGAAGAAAAACCATATGATTGTCTCAATAGAAGCCGAGAAAGCATTTGATAAAATACAACACCCTTTCATGATGAAAACTCTAAGCAAATTGAGTATGGAAGGAACATTCCTCAATACAATCAAAACAATTTATGAAAAACCCATGGCCAACATCCTATTGAGTGGGGAAAAGTTGGAAGCATTTCCACTGAGATCTGGTACCAGACAGGGATGCCCACTCTCACCACTGCTGTTCAATATAGTTCTGGAAGTTTTAGCCAGAGCTATTAGGCAAGAAAAAGAAATTAAAGGGATACAAATTGGGAAGGAAGAACTCAAACTATCCCTCTTTGCAGATGATATGATTCTTTATTTAGGAGACCCAAAGAACTCTACTAAGAGACTATTGGAACTCATAGAAGAGTTTGGCAAAGTAGCAGGGTATAAAATCAATGCACAAAAATCAACAGCCTTTGTATACACAGGCAATGCCACAGCTGAGGAAGAACTTCTAAGATCAATCCCATTCACAATAGCTACAAAAACAATCAAATACCTTGGAATAAACTTAACCAAGGACGTTAAGGATCTCTACAATGAAAATTACAAAACCTTAAAGAAAGAAATAGAAGAGGATACCAAAAAATGGAAAAATCTTCCATGCTCATGGATTGGAAGAATCAATATCATCAAAATGTCCATTCTCCCAAAAGCAATTTATAAAATCAATGCAATACCAATCAAGATACTGAAGACCTTCTTCTCAGATCTGGAAAAAATGATGCTGAAATTCATATGGAGACACAGGAGACCTCGAATAGCTAAAGCAATCTTGTACAACAAAAACAAAGCCGGAGGTATCACAATACCAGATTTCAGGATATACTACAGGGCAGTTGTTATCAAAACAGCATGGTAATGGTACAGAAACAGATGGATAGACCAATGGAACAGAATGGAAACACCAGAAATCAATCCAAACATCTACAGCCAACTTATATTTGATCAAGGATCCAAAACCAATCCCTGGCGTAAGGACAGTCTATTCAATAAATGGTGCTGGGAAAATTGGATTTCCACGTGCAGAATCATGAAGCAAGACCCCTACCTTTCACCTTACACAAAAATTCACTCAACATGGATTAAAGACTTAAATCTATGATCCAACACCATCAAATTATTAGAGAGCATTGGAGAAACCCTGCAAGAAATAGGTACCGGCAAAGACTTCTTAGAAAAGACCCCAGAAGCACAGGCAATCAAAGCCAAAATTAACATTTGGAATTGCATCAAATTGAGAAGTTTCTGTACTTCAAAAGAAACAGTCAGGAAAGTGAAGAGGCAACTGACAGAATGGGAAAAAATATTTGCAAACTATGCAACAGATAAAGGGTTGATAACCAGAATCTACAAAGAAATCAAGAAACTCCACAAAAACAAAACAAACAACCCACTTAAGAGATGGGCCAAGGACCTCAATAGACATTTTTCAAAAGAGGAAATCCAAATGGCCAACAGACACATTCAAAAATGTTCAAGGTCACTAGCAATCAGGGAAATGCAAATCAAAACCACAATGAGGTTTCACCTCACCCCGGTTAGAATGGCTCACATTCAGAAATCTACCAACAATAAATGCTGGAGAGGATGTGGGGAAAAAGGGACGCTAACCCGCTGTTGGTGGGAATGCAAACTGGTTAAGCCACTATGGAAGTCAGTCTGGAGATCCTCAGAAACCTGAATATAACCCTAGCGTTCGACCCAGCCATCCCACTCCTTGGAATTTACCCAAAGGAAATTAAATTGGCAAACAAAAAAGCTGTCTGCACATTAATGTTTATTGCAGCTCAATTCACAATAGCTAAGACCTGGAACCAACCCAAATGCCCATCAATGGTAGACTGGATAAAGAAATTATGGGACATGCACTCTATAGAATACTATACAGCAGTCAAAAACAATGAAACCTGGTCATTTGCAACAAGATGGAGGAATTTGAAAAACATCATGCTGAGTGAAATAAGCCAGTCCCAAAGGGACAAATATCATATGTTCTCCCTGATCGGTGACAACTAAATGAGCACCAAAGAGGAAACCAGTTGAAGTGAAATGGACACTAGGAGAAACAGTGACTTGATCAGCTCTTTTGTTGACTGTTGATGTACAATGTAATACTTTATCCATTTTAGTATTTTCTCTTTGTTTTGTTCTAGTACCATTGGTTGAACTCTGTAATTAACACATAATTATTCTTAGGTGTTTAAATTTTAACTGAAAAGTGATCCCTGTTAAATACAAGAGTGGGAATAAGAGAGGGAGGAGATGTACAATTTGAGACATGCTCAATCGGACTTGTCCCAAATGGTGGAGTTAGAATTGTGTCAGGGGATTCCAATACAATCCCATCAAGGTGGCATGTACCAATGCCATCTCACTAGTCCAAGTGATCAATTTCAGTTCACAATTGATCACACTGATAGGTTTAAGAGTCAAAGGGATCACACAAAAAAGACTAGTGTCTGCTAATACTAACTGATAGAATCAAAAAGGGAGAAAATGATCCAACATATGAAGTGGGATACACAGCAGACTCATAGAATGGCAGATGTCCTAAACAGCACTCTGGCATCAGAATCAGCCCTTAAGGCATTCGGATCTGGCTGAAGAGCCCATGCGAGTATTTTAGGCATGGAAAGCCAAGACACTCTGGGAAAAAAAACACACACACCTAAATGAAAGATCTCTGCAAGTGAGATCCCAGTGGAAAGAATGGGGCCATCAAAGAAGGAGGTACCTTTCTCTGAAGGGAAGAGGGAACTTCCACTTTAACTAAGACCCTGTCTGAATAAGATCGAAATCAGCGAACTTGGAAGACTTCCATAGCCTTGGCAGCTCATGACTAGAGCCTGGGGAGATTACTGACGCCATAAATAAGAGTGTCAAATTGTTAAGTCAACAACAGGAGTCACTGTGTACTTACTCCTCATGTGGGATCTGTCCTTAATGTGTTGTCCAATGTGAAGTGATGCTATAACTAGTACTCAAACAGTATTTTACACTCTGTGTTTCTGTGTGGGTGCAAACTGATGGAATCTTTACTTAATATATACTAAATCGATCTTCTGTATATAAAGATAATTGAAAATGAATCTTGATGTGAGTGGAATGGGAGAGGGAGCGGGAGATGGGAGGGGTGCGAGTAGGAGGGAAGTTATGGAGTGGGGAAGCCATTGTAGTCCATAAACTGTGCTTTGGAAATTTATATTTACTAAATAAAAGTTAAAAAAAGGAATTATGCTGTTCCCAACAGTTTAGTTATCATAAGTAATAATTGAAAAATTATTTACATAAATTACTTGGAAAATTAACCAAAATAGCATTATTAGTAAGGAGTCTTGAGTTGCTCATATAAATCATGCTCTTAGATTTAATAACCTCAGAAATAGCATTGAGGTGCTCTAATCTCAATTTAGTGTCTTGCTGTAGGCATGCACTGTATTTACTATTATTGCTATTGTTTTCTTTACTCCAGTGAGTAAAATCACTCCTTGAGGGTAAAATTGTTCTCAGACATATGACATGGCTGGAATTAATGCCTTAGTAAAAGATGTTTATTCTCAGAGTTTCCTGCTTACTGTGGGATGAGAATTTAGGGGAAGGCATTGTGGTACAGCAGGTTAATAAGCTGCTGCTTAGGATGCCTGCATCCCAGATCAAAGTGCCCGAGATGAATCCTGCCTCCACTTCCAATCCAGTTTCCTGCTACTGCATCTGGGAAGCATCTGATGATAGCCTGACTACTTGGGTTCCGACCACCCAAGTGGGTGACCCAGCTTCAGCCTGGCCTAGCCCTGGTTATCATAGACATTTGGGAAGTGAACCATTGGATGGAAAATCTCTCTCTCTCTCACTTTTTCTGTCTCCGTTGTTCTTCCAGAAAATAAATCAATAAATCTTTTTTAAAAATAGGATTAGGATTTGTGTTGGTATTATTTTTTGACTAATGTTATCTGTACAGTTGCAGTACTTGGGTATACTCTCATAGGGGAAAACAAAAATGGTGGCATAGGGTAGAATGCAACATTTGTAGTTTAAGGAACCTTGAGGGTATCTAAGAAGGTTCTAATGTATATAAACCTTTGACATTGTCGTTCAGCAAGAATCTGTCTACTGGGCAACTTCCAGTGACAGAAAATTCAGTTCTTATTAAAACATGTCATAATTATTTTAAAGATCTGTGGTAGTTAGCTTATCCTGCAAGATGAAAACTATCTCCCTTTAATTTAATGATTTTCTCATTTATTCACTTAACATATATTGCACCCCAGTGCTAAGCCCGCTGTCCTGCTGTATGTTGGGGAGCCACGCCATGGTCTGTTCCTTCTGCTGGAGTGACAAGGGTGGGTCAAAAATAGGAAATGAGAAAGTGACTGCTCTATGAGGTCTGTACAAAGAACCCTGAGAGGAGAAGATGTGCTGGCAAGAGGGAGCCAGGAAAACATCTTTTCTCTCAGTTTGAACTGACCTTGAAGGAGAAAGAGAGATTGTTCTGTTCATGTGCATAGGCAATCAGGGGTAGGATGGCATCCCCAGCACAGGCAACTGCATGAGCAAAGACAGAGGCCTTGGGAGGTCTGCCTGCTGTGTTTCTGAGAATTGCAGTTTTGTTGTTGTCTGAACTTAGTAGGGAGCCAGCAGGAATGGCATTGAAGAGCTAGGTTAAAGGGTGATTGCAGAGGGCTCTATGAGTCCTGCTCAAGAGTTTAAACTGTTCTTCAGGAAGGAGTTGGGAAAGAGCCATAAAGAACAGCTGTAAGCTGAAGTCCTTGATCTGTGTTCTACACTGGTAGCTGGAGGCTGGATTGGAAGTGGGAATTTTGTTGTAAGATGATTGTAATCGCCTGGCAAGAGAGGATGAAGGCCTGAGCTAGCTAGAACCAGGGCCTGAACGAGGCAGGAAAGGGGGAGGAATTCAGCAGACGCCTTGCAGGAACAATCTGAAGGACTTGGAACTAATTAGCTGTGGGGCTGAGGAAGAGGGAGAGGTTTGGGCTCTCTGCCCAGTTGCCAGCTTACGTGATTGAAGGGTTGATTATACCATTTGCTAACAGTGGGAGGGACCCAGGGGCTTAAAGAGCAACAGGACTAGTTCAGTTTTAGACATGCCAAAATAGAGGATGGCCACGGGCATCCAGGCAGTAGCTGTGTCCTACAGCTTCCTCTCTTCTGCATTTGGTAAACCTCCAAGTATCTGAAGATTCCATTTCGGAACTGACTTAGGAGGAGTCTGCTCCCTTGAACTGACCGAAGGAGATTAAGAGAAAGCCCTTTGATCTGAAGTGACTTACAAAAATAATAGGAAATATGTTTAGGAGGGTCCCACAGTTTTTTTTTTTTTTTTTCATATAAATCCTCTATGTCTTAAGAGTTGTTTTTCTAACATTTTATCAGTGAGAAAACTGAGACTTAAGAATGAGTAAATGGCCTGCCCAAAGTCTTACAGTAAAAAAGAAGTCAGGATGGAATTCCTAAGTGGAACTCCAAATCCAGCAGCTTCCCATTGTTAGGAAGGACAAGACCACATATGTCGCTCCTTTGCGGGCAAGGGAGCGACACACATACCTTAAGATGGCTGCTAAGATGCTGTGTGCCTGACCCCTGCTGCTGGCCCCTTCTCACCACCTGTCCTTGAGCACATGCTATCTCCCGCTCTGAGGCCTTTGCTGTTCTTTCTGACCAGGATATTCTCAACACCTCTTTTCCTAATTAACTTCATAATTATCTTTCAGGTCTGAACTATCCTGAAGATGTTCCTCTGACCTTGTAAAATAGATTAGGCACCCCAAAAGGAATTCTCGTACCAATTTGCAATATTTCTTTTTGGTGCTTGTTACAGTTTGCAGTTTACATACTTGCATTTTGGATGAGTTGATTGATGTGTGTCTTTTTCAAGTTAAATGCATCACTAGGGTTAGTGTCTGTTACTGATCACCAGCGTATTTCCAGCACATAGCAGAGTACCTGGCAAACAGCAGGTGATCAATACATATTTTTGAATGGAAGAATGACTGTAGAGCCCAGGCTTCTGTCATCCTATCATGCAGCAAATATCTTAAGTTATAGCATTTAAAAGAAATACAGACTTTTTTTTTTGGTTTGTTTTGTATGGAAGAACTGAATATAATGTCAACCATTGATAATAAATTACATGCAATGAAAAAAGTCAGATAATTTATTGACACTTGACTCAGAGCTATGATATTGCAAACTGGCTAGACAGTCTGGAAGAAATTTGAGGTTGGAAAAACCAACAGCAGTCATTAGTTTGAAGAATGATAAGGAGAGAAGAGAGTTGTTTATAATTGCAAAGGAATTCACGATAAGGAAATCGCATAGAATGTTAATCGACTTTTCTGCTCCTGTGACACTTGCAAGGTATTTAAAGGCCCACATATAGCTAAGTAGAGGAAGAACACATGACCTCAGATTCGATCAAGGAGCCCGTGGTCCTAGTCCTGCGACTTTTAATAGATTCTCCTATTAATTAGGTATGCTAAAGCCAATGGATCAGGAGATAACTCCTGTTGTAAAGAGGGTTTAGTGTAGTTGCAGACTGCAAGAGAGAGAGGGTGCATGTGATGCTGGGGCGGGGGTGGGGAGCTTGCCAAGAAAGCAAGCACTGGGGTCCATCACAAGGCGGAGCCAGAGCCCATTTATTACGATTTCTGTGGGAAGGGATGAGTGGGGCAGGGTAAACAGGTTTAAAATTCATCAGTTTGAATAATTGGCCCTGGGTAATTAAGGCAGATGAATGGTAACCTGCATGTGAGAACCCCTTAAGAGACGTGCTTGGGTATGTGGGCCCTGGATTGCTTGGCTTGTGTTGGAAAGCTACACCCTGGGGAGTAGCTCCTCTTGAGAATGGCCCGGTCAATGAGGAAAGTAGAGGCCCCGGCAGGATCCTCAGATGTGTTATCAGATTCTCCAGGACAAGGTGTCCAGTGTGTGCACACAGAGCAGGTGTTAAAGTATCGGGTTTACTGAAGCTAGGAATGTGGCTTAGATGTGGTGGCTGAACCACCCTTTGGTAGCTTTTGCAAGTCTGCAATCTATTCTTCATTCCCAACAGGAATGAGGATAATGGTAACTGGCCTGATTCTCCTAGGAACTGTGGTCCCAGTGTTCTTAACCCATCTTGGGCCTTTGACTCCCTAGGCTACAGATCCATTCTCAGAGTAAGTGTGTTTTTGTAAGCAAAATAAAATGTGTTGGTTACAAAGGAATTTAGTTATGTTGAAATACAGTTCTAGTTACAGGTTAGGAATCCTTGAGTGCCACTTGCCGAAGACTATGGTTCACACGTTGAGCGCAAGCCTGCTTGCCACGTCACCCGTCACCCGCTACAAGCTGTGCAGGCTCCTCAGTGTCCTCAGACTCTGAAACCTGTGCTGCTCGTTTCCGAACTTAGGAGGTGGGCAGTGGCAAAGCCACGAGCTCTGAAGCCCCGTGGCCTGCATTTGGATCCCAGTGCTGCCTCACAGGATCTGTGAGATCAGCAAACAGTTACCTTCTCTGTGCTTCTTGGCACATTTTACAGCCTGAGACTAATTTGTGTGTATAGCCATTTCCTGTACTCCACAAGAGGCTCCAGACTCGCTGGGCTTTTGGAAACGGGTGTTGTGGCGTAGCAGATTAAGTTGCTGCTTGGGACGCCCTATCCTTTATTGAAGTGCCTGGGATCAAGTCTCGCCTTTGCTCCTGATCCAGCTTCCTGCATATGCATACCCTGGGAGGCAGCAAATGATGGCTCAAGTACTTGGGTCCCTGACACACACTGGGTGCTGGCTTCAACCTGTTGTGGGCACTTGGGGAATGAAACAGTGGAAGGAAAATTTCAATCTCTCTCACTTTTTAAATATTTATTGATTTACTTGAAAGGCAAAGTTGTACAGAGAGGGAAACACACACACACACACACACACATGCACATACACATTCACAGAGTTGGGGGGAGAGAGAGAGGGAAAGTGAGAGAGAGAAAGAGAGAGAGAGAGAGAGGTCTTCCATCCTATGGTTCACTCTTCATTCCCTCAAACGGCTGCAATGGCCAGGGCTAGGCTGGCCTGGGCTGGAGCCAGGAGCCAGGAGCCAGGAGCTTCATCCAGGTCTCCCAAGTGGATACAGGGGCCCAAGCACTTGGCCCATGCTCTGCTGCTTTCCCAAGCACAGTAGCAGGGAGCTGGCTCAGAAGTGGAGCAGCCAGGACGCGAAGCAGCCCCTGTCTTGGGTGGTAGCATCACAGGAGGAAGCTTTACCTGCTTCCCCACATTGCCGACCTCTCTCTCTCTCTCTCTTTCAGTTAAGTAAAAGTAAATAAATAAACTTAGTAAAGGGTTAGGATCTTGTTTCTTTTGTTCATTGTGAGTATCTGAATCTAGTGCAGTGATAAGGCACACAGCAGTAGCTGTGTAAATATCCCTAGGTGAAGGATGGCACCATGAATCCACTCACTGGTTTTCCCAGCAGCCCACCTTTCTTTCGTTACTGATCAGGAGACCATAGAGCTCTGCCGGATCCGCTGACTTTAGAACCCTTATCCAGAAAGCATGATTTATGGCTACTGCTTGAGTCAGCACAGATTCATTCCTATCATAAATTCATTGTAAAGGAGAGCATTTATGTAGATATTTACATATATGGTTTTGAAGCATTTAAAGCTAAATCTGCAGCACATAATGCTAATTGTTCATTCAGATGCCGGATATTGTAAAAGTCAGATTAAGGGGTAGGCACTTGGTATAGCAGTTCAGATGCTGGTTGGGACCCTTGCACCCCATATTGGAATGCCGGGGTTTGAGTTGTGACTTGCTCCAGATTCCACCTTCCTATTAACACACACCCTGGGAGGCAGTGGTGACGGCTTAAGTGGATGGGTTCCTGCCACACATGTAGGAGACACACTTTGAGTTCTCTGCTTCCAGCTTCGGCTTGCCCAGCCCTGGCTGTTGTGGGCAGCAGATGGGACTTGCTGTCTGTTTGTCTCTGTCTCTCTGCCTATCAGATAAATAAATATATTAAAAATCACATCAACTTCAATTTCTCTATACTATGCTTAAGGACCTAAGTATGAGGATACTTTGAAAGGTTCATGAAAAAAATGAATTAAAAAGTGTTTATTTTGGTGCAAAAATTTCTTGGAATCCATGTGTAGGCGTCCCTTAATAGCCATTTTTCATGAACTTCTTGAAGACCTTGGGTATGCATGGATCTCAACAGTTTATGAACTAAAATAAACTCATTTTTTCAATTCCATTTCCACACACTTTTTGAAGTACCCTTATATAAGGCACATTTTGGAAAGACCCTCATAATTTAGGGATTAACATGTAGCTTTTCAAAGAACTCTCAGGAAGCTTTGATTTAAAACAAATTTTTGAATTCTGAAAAAAATAACACATATCAAAGTAGGAAGTACACTATGATTAATCTCTGATTATCCATTACTCAGTCTCCACATGATCAACATATCCACCCTCAGTCTCTTCTTGTGAAACTCTTATCACTCAGGATTATTTATTAAACTATATCCAATTTATCATTATATTTCATTTGTGATTACTTCACAATATATCTCGGAAGATAAGGGTAAAAGTAAATAATTCATTTTCATTCCTAAAATAATAATAAAATAATTTCTTAATATTTTCAGATCAATGTTAAAATCTCCCCAGTTGTCACATAAATATTTTTTGTGGTTGATTTGTTTGAATCCAGATCCAAACTAGGTCAACTTCTTGCACTGAGCAATCTCTTAAATCTCCTTTAATTAGTAACAGTTTTTCCTTCTCTCTTTCTTTTTGTCACTTCTCTCTCTTTTTTTTTAATTGAAGAAACCAGATTATTAGTTGCACCAAATTTCTCGTATTCTTGATTTTACTGATTGCTTTCCCAAGGTGACCTTTTGCACGATTAACTCTATCCCGTGTATTTCCCCAACACTGAGAGATACAGTTGGAGGCTTCACTGGATTCCAGTTTGACTTTTTAGTAAAACTACTTTGTAAGGATTTCTGTGCACTTCAGATAGCATCCCATTGGGAGACCTGTCACGTCTGGTGGGGTCTCTGTGAATGAAGATTGACCTGTGGGGGGGCTGGTATTGTGGATCCTATCCTAAAAATCCCGTACAAAAAAAATCCCATCCGCCTTCCCTGTGATGCAATGCTCTCAGCCCTGCCTGCAAGTTAGAACATCTATGGAGCAGATACAAAGTTCTGTGCCCAGACCCCACTCCCAAGACTTGGTCCACAGTGGATCTTGGCTCAGCAATTTGTTGAATCTTAGGAGATTCTAATGTACAGACAGGGTTGAGAACCTCTGACCTGGTAAATTTGGCTGCCATTGAGGAGCTTGCCCCAGAGACCCGTTATTTCAGATGGGGCTGTCGAAAGGGCGTGTTCCAACGTGCTTTCTGCATGCATCAGCAGAAAGTCTTCTGTGAAAGCTCTCAGTAAGCCTTTGGTTCTTTCCTGTCAAGCTTATTTATTTGTTTTTATTTGAAAGGCAGACAGAGAGAGAGAGAGAGTGAGTGAGCAAGCGAGCAGGATAATAGGAATGGTGGATTTCAAACCTTTGAATCGATTACAATTATTACTACTATTTTAATGTACACATTTTTTGAATTTTAGCCCACAGAAGCCCTTTCAAGGGTGCTCTTTTGGCTTTTTGCATACTCTTTAGTTGCTTAGTAGTAGTATTTACGTGCTTCCTAGCTCTTAAATATGACTGTGTTTTAGGTTTATCTTATGCATTTGACAGTTTGGTTGTTCTGTAGTCTCCACATCTTGCGTAATTTCTATCCAGAACCTGAAATCAACCATTTAGAAGTTTTCTGCACTGTATCCTAGTGGCTAGGATAAGATTTCAAAATGGAATGGCAGATACTTATAGTAATAGTAAATTGCAATGGATATCAAATGGAAACTAGGAGAAATAGGAAGATTACTTAACATAAATCCTCCACCTAAGATCATGAATCCTGTGGTGAATGTTGTGTAAACCCATGGTAATCAGTGTGTATTTGTTTCTTCCAAGTTGATGTCCATCAGTGTGCTGGCCGTTTCTGCTTGGATGAGAGACTACCTGAATAATGTTCTGACTTTAACTGCAGAAACAAGGTAGGCTTTGTAGTGATTCATCAAATCCCTTTGTCAGGTTTCCTCAAATGCTGGCTTTTAAGTAATTTTGCCCTCTGCTGTGTGTATGGTGGTGCTGTTCCACAGTCTGCTGGGAGAACTTTCCCTGTGCATGGCAACCTTTGTTGCAGACACGTGCATGCTCCAGCCCCTCACTGAGGTGTGCTCTTGGTCCTGTCAGGGATCCAGGGTTCATAGGAACATTTTTGGATACAGTAATAGCAATCACCTGGGCTCCTGAATGTTTGTCAGCTACGTCATATTTATGTATAAAGAAACAGTACAGCTACTTCTCCCTGAGAAAATTACTGTTAGGGGTAGGCATTTGGTGCAGTGGTGAAGGCCCTGCTTGGGTTTTTGACCCTCATGTTGGAGAGCCGGTTCGAATCCTGGCTTTGACTCCCGTTCCAGCTTCTTGCTGATGCACACCCTGGGAGGCGGCAGTGGTGGCTCAGGGATTTGCTGTCTGCCACTCACATGGGAGACCTGAGTGACTTCCAGGCTGCTGGCTTTGGCCTGGCTCAGCACCAGCCATCATGGGCCTTTGCAGAGCGAGCTGGTGAATGGAAAGCCTTCTTCTTTGTCTTGCTGTCTCTGACTCTCCTCTCTGTCTTTCAAATAAGTAAAAATAAATAAAAGTCATTTTTAAAAACCTTACTGTTAGGCCAGTGCCGTGGCTCAATAGGCTAATCCTCCGCCTTGCGGTGCTGGCACACTGGGTTCTAGTCCCGGTCGGGGCGCCAGATTCTGTCCCGGTTGCCCCTCTTCCAGGCCAGCTCTCTGCTGTGGCCTGGGAGTGCAGTGGAGGATGGCCCAAGTGCTTGGGCCCTGCACCCCGTGGGAGACCAGGATAAGTACCTGGCTCCTGCCTTCGGATCAGCACGATGCGCCGGCCGCAGCGCGCCGGCTGCAGCGGCCATTGGAGGGTGAACCAACAGCAAAAGGAAGACCTTTCTCTCTGTCTCTCTCTCTCTCACTGTCCACTCTGCCTGTCAAAAAAAAAAAAAAAAAAAAAAAACTTACTGTTAGCCTCTTCTGTCGTATTCTTGGGCTAATGAAAATTAAATCTCACATTGCCATTTTCTTCTCAAATATCAAGGGTTTAGTCCCTAATATCACAAGGGGCAAAGTAATCAGTTTCTTCATCTCTGGATGTGGGTTGTAATATCCACATGTAATAATGCTCAGACTGTGTTAAGGATTAAATAAGATACACTTTTGTCCTTGACACATGGAATTTAGTAAATACTTAATAATGGTTAAGTTTTTTTTTAAAGATTTATTTATTTATTTGAAAGTCAGTTACACAGAGAGAGAAGGAGAGGCAGAGAAAGACAGGTCTTCCATCTGTTGGTTCACTCCCCAATTGGCCACAATGGCTGGAGCTGCACCGATCCAAAGCAGGGGCCAGGAGCTTCTTCTGGGTCTCCCACACGGGTGCAGGGGCCCAATCTTGAGCCATCTTCCATTGCTTTCCCAGGCCATAGCAGAGAGCTGGATCTGAAGTGGAGCAGCTGAGTCTCAAACTGGCACGCATATGGGATGCCGGTGCTTCAGGCCAGGGCGTTAACCCACTGCACCATAACGCTGGCCCCAGTAGTGGTTAAGTTTTGATACCATTATTATTAATGGTCCTGGTTAATAAGTTTTGTATAATGTCCTAGAAAAAATCATCTTTCTGCCTTCGTTTTTCTTTGAATGTGGATCAGTTTCCCATTGCGTCTTTCACATCTTAAAGGACAGTCAGTTGTCAGGAAGAAGAACCATGCTGCATGTGAGGTCAAAGATCAGAGACGAGGGGCCTGTGTTGTGGCACAGCAGGTAAAGCCACTGCCTGAGATGCCACCATTCCACAAGGGTGCTAGTGAGAGTCCTGGCTGCTCCACTTCCAATTCAGCTCTCTGCTAATGGTCTGGGAAAAGCAGTGGAAGATGGTCCAAGTGTTTGGACCCCTGCCACCCACAGAGGAGACCTGAATTAAACTCCTGGCTTTGTCCTGGCTCAACCCTGACCATTGTGGCCATTTGGAGAGTGAGCAAGTGGATGAAAGAACTGTCTGTAACTCTGACTTTCAAATAAATAAATAAATAAATCTTAAAAAAAGTCAGAGAAGCAGAAGAGGATTCCATGTGATTGACTTAGACAAAGGCCTCAGGGCTCATGGTAGATCCACTTCTTATTGAGGGTGTCTATATTGTATTCTAAATGAGTTGGGTCAGGGTTGCTACCACTTGAATAAAGAACTAAACAAATAAAAAACAATAAAAAAGCAAGGAAGCAAATAACCACACAAACAATAGCACAGTGAATTTGAAAATATCACTGCAGTTACTATCCTGGAGGCATGACAAGCTAAATAATTTTTAATGTGAATCACTGTTGTACCTGTTGCAGGATTCAGGTGCAGTTTCATGATATTTTATTAATAATGTGATTTTTTTCTTCCTTCAGGGTGGAGGAGGCAGTCATCTTGACTTACTTCCCTGTGGTTCATCCGGTCATGATTGCTGTTTGCTGTTTCCTTATCATCGTGGGCATGTTAGGGTATTGTGGAACGGTGAAAAGGAATCTGTTGCTTCTTGCATGGGTACGTGTATATGTTTTATCTTTATTAAGTTAAAAAGACCAACCATTAGCATGTTGTTTTTTCATCAGTCTGCAGGAGTAGGAAACTGTGATGGCAGTAATTGTGATCTGTGGTAATTGTTCAACAGCCTGTGAGAAAGGAAGCTTTCTTTCCAATGGAGATGATTTCAGTACAAGTATTTTCTGTATGCACAAATGCTAAGGTATAGCAATATACACCCCTTTAAGTTATCTTATTCTGGCTTGGTGGCAACATTTTTATTTAAACATATGTGTTCTTTCCAGTGAGGTTGACTTATTACCACTCAAAAAGTTCCTTCAGGACTCAAACTGAGAAGTCTTAGTGAAACTCTTATTTCTTTGTTTTCATTTTTAATTGAAAACATTTTTTGAGTGACATAGAAAGAGAGAGACACACACCCAGACAGAGAGTATTCATTTGCTGGTGCACTCCCCAAATGCCCACAATAGCCCGGACTGGACTGGGCTGGGCTGGGCTGGGAGCCCAGAACTCAGTTCAGTCGCCAGTGCTGCCTGCAAGAGACTGCATTAGCAGGAAGCTGGAATCGGAGCGGAGCTGGCAGTTCACCCCAGGCATCCTGATGTGTGATGCAGCCATATTAACCAGGGTCCTAATCACTAGGCAAAATGTACAGCTCAAAAACACAATTTGTTTATGGTTTTGTGGAAGAGCATTGAGAGTATAGAATATTCCATACTCATGACAGCAAGTGGTAAGGATGCTGACATGTAAATGTAGACATAGAAGACTACTGAAAAATTAATTCATTGAGTGTATTCATTTTTTTGCAGTAGGTCTTAACACTGCATTAATTTTATGTGGACAGGTTAAAAACCTTGAGTGGTATGGTGTTAGGCTGGAAAATAAAAGCCCTGGTTTGTAGCACTTGAGGATTACCATGGGGTAGGTACTTCTCATATGGCCGATTTCTCGTTACAAATATGGCATCATTGAGTGTGGATTTGGGGTGAGATGAGCACAAATTGGCTCTCAGCAGTCAGCTCCTGCCTACCTGTGCTTGACTAGTTCCCATGTAAGCCAATTAGAAGAAAACTTTTGTGTGAAACTGTACTGCAGCTTTGAAGTTCACAGGAACAACCTATGGGAATGTATTCTTGGCTTCTTGGAGAGTAAGTCTTCAGGTCAGTAAGTGGAGAACTGAAAATACTGTAGAGGATAAACCACACTCAATGAGGGGGAGATATGCCTCCTGCCCTACTGCTCTCCACAGTGAGGAAGAGAATATGAAACAGTAGGATGATCACTTAAAAATAAATCTGTTGTATAATTTGAGGATGTATGATGTATATGAAACTTTGAAAATAATTTCAGTTGGTGCAGGTGTTTGGCCCGGGGGTTAAGATGCTGCTTGGGATACCTACATCCCGTAATGACTTGCCAAGGTTGAGTCCCAGCTCAGTTCCCGATTCCAGCCTTTTGCCGATCCCCAACCTGGGAGGCAGCAGATGAAGGCTCAGGTGCTTGGGTCTCTACCACCCCCAAGCACTAGACTGAGTTCCCAGCTCCTGGCTTCAGCCTGGCTCAGTCCTGGCTGTTGTGGGCATTTGGGGGGTGAAACACTGGATAAGGGATTGCTGTGTCTTCTCTTTCTACCTCCCAAGTAATAATAAAAAATCATAATCCATTTTAAAATGTTTTTTATTTTCACCTACTTGAATGACAGAGTGAGAACAAGAGTGAGAGAGAGAGAGAGAGAGAGAGAGAGAAAGAGATCTTTTATCTGCTGACTCACTTCTCAAATGCCTGAAACAGCCAAGGCTGGGCCAGGCCGAAGTCAGGAACCAATACGCCATCCAGATCCCCTAGGTTGGTGGCAGGAACCCAAGCACTGGTGCCATCATCCACTACTTTCCAGGATGTACAGGCAGGAAGCTGGATTGGAAGCAGAGAAGCTGGGAACTCCAACCAGTATTCTAATATGGGATGCAGCCATCACAGACATTGGTTTAACCCCCTGTGCCACCACGCCCACCCCTTAGAATCCCTTTTACTTCCACTGTCCAGCAATGTAGTCTCACTTATGTACAGGTTAAGTATGACTGACGTTTTCCTTCTTCCTCCCAGCTGTTACTCTGGATGATTTCTTGGCAGTGGGATGTGGTGGGGGTGGGGTTAAGTATTTCATGGACCACAAAGGTAACACATTTCAAAAACCATTATGCATGCATTAATCTACTTAATGCTTGTAAAGCAAGTTGACAAATAACAGAGCCATCAGGCCTGCTACTTGAGGTAGGAAAGATCACAGACCTGTGAATGAGAATATACTTTGTGATCCTGGCAAGAGCTTCATGATGCAAACTTTTTGTGGAGGACTATGGGCCATGGGCCACTAGCTTGTTCATTCATTCATTCTTCAAGCTCTTACAGAGCACACATATGCCACCTGTTTTTGCCATCCAACTAATGTGTATGATAGAGTTGCACTACTCTGGTAAGACCTCTGCTAATAAGATGTGCACCAGATGCTTGAGACCAGAGAGGAAGAGCTCCAAGCTCAGCCCTAAGTGGCCAGTGGTGGCCCCTGTGAGAAGAATGAGCATGGATTGTTCCTGCTTTGCTTCCACTCCCACTCTCCCTCCCCCTTTGCTTGTAGGATGCACTCTTTTTCATTAAACAACTTTTTTTTTAAAGATTTACTTACTTGTTTATTTGAAGGGCAGAGTGACAGAGAGAGATGCAGAGACAGAAAGGGAAAGAGGTCTTCCATGCACTGGTTCCTTCCCCCCGTAACTACCATATCTCTCTCTCACAGCAAACTGCTCTGGCCTACTTCTCAGGCCCTTTTCTTTTCTTTTCTTTCTTTTATTTATTTATTTATTTATTTATTTATTTATTTATTTATTTTTTGACAGGCAGAGTTAGACAGTGAGAGAGAGAGAGAGAAAGAAAGGTCTTCCTTCCATTGGTTCACCCCGCCAAATGGCCTCCAAGACCGGTTAGCTGCAGCTGGTGCGCTGCGCCGATCCGAAGCCAGGAGCCAGGTACTTATCCTGGTCTCCCATGGGGTGCAGGGCCCAAGCACTTGGGCCATCCTCCACTGCCTTCCCAGGCCACAGCAGAGAGCTGGCCTGGAAGAGGAACAGCCAGGACAGAACCAGCGCCCCGACCGGGACTAGGACCTGGTGTGCAGGCACCACAGGCGGAGGATTAGCCTAGTGAGCTGCGCTGGCCAGGCCCTTTCTTTTCTAGCTTCCTCTCCACAGCCTCCTCTTCTGAACATTGGCTACACCCCATTGGTTCTGGTTCTACAGTCTTGGGAACGCCTCCCATCTTTTCTATTCTGGTTTGGAATGTCCAAGCTCAGGCTCTCCTGACTTCTTACTCAGTCGGTCCCTCACTACCCTTCCTGCCTCTATTGTCACTGGGTAATCTCATTTCTCCTCTGTTTGGAGATCTTGGGAGACTGCCTCTTGGGTAATAAAGTGTTACTGACACCTCAGATTTGCATCAACTCCTCCTGAAATCAAGGCTGCATCTGCCACTTTCAGCTTTCTTGCCCACTTTGTTATTCTCTGGTCAAATGATAGTTTCTCATCCCTGAACAAATGTTTCTTGCTCTCTTTGTCTCAGTCATCTTCTTAATCTTGCTGTCCCTTTAGCTGGGACTTTCTGCTTTTGCCTAAATATGATCTGAAATGCTATCTCCTAAAATATCAATAGTGACAGTGATACGGATGATAATTGAAGTATTTAGCATTTCTCACTTGCTGACAGTATCAAACGTTGTAGAATTTTACAATGATTTAAATGATTTTTTTAAAAATTGGGAATAAGTGACCTTAGCAGCTTTTATTTATTTTTTTAAAGATTTATTTATTTATTTGAAAGTGAGGACGGCACCGTGGCTCAATAGGCTAATCCTCCGCCTTGCGGCGCCAGCACACTGGGTTCTAGTCCCGGTCGGGGCGCCGGATTCTGTCCCGGTTGCCCCTTTTCCAGTCCAGCTGTCTGCTGTGGTCAGGGAGTGCAGTGGAGGATGGCCCAAGTGCTTGGGCCCTGCACCCCATGGGAGACCAAGAGAAGCACCTGGCTCCTGCTTTGGATCAGCGCGGTGCGCCAGCCGCAGCGCACCGGCCGCGGTGGCCATTGCAGGGTAAACCAACGGCAAAAGGAAGACCTTTCTCTCTGTCTCTCTCTCTCACTGTCCACTCTGCCTGTCAAAAAAGAAAAAAAAAAGAAAGTGAAAGTTACACAGAGCGAGGAGAGGCAAAGAGAGAGAGAGAGAGAGAGAGAGAGATCGTCCATCCACTGGTTCACTCTCCAATTAGCCGCAACGGCCAGAGCTGAGCTAATCTGAAGCCAGGAGCAAGGAACTTCTTCTGGGTCTCCCACGTGGGTGCAGGGGCCCAAAGACTTGGGTCGTCTTCTACCGCTTTCCCAGGCCATAGCAGAGAGCTGGATAGGAAGTGGAGCAGCTGGGTCTCGAACTGGCACCCATATGGGATGCCAGCACTTTAGGCCAGGGCATTAACCTGCTGCACCATAGTGCCAGCCCCTCTCAGTGGCTTTTAAAAGAACTTTTATTTGTTTACTTATTTTTTTTCCCAAAGAAACCTTTCATTTAAGGAGTATAAATGTTGTTAAGTACAACTTGAGGAATATAGTTATTCTTCCTACCATACTCGCGCTCCCACTCCCATACCACTTCCTCCTCCCTCTCCCCTTGCCAATACCATTCTCCATTAAGATTCATTTTCAATTAACTTTATACACAGACCAACTCTATACTAAATAAAGATTTCAACAATTTTCACACATACAAAAGATGTTTGAGAACAAGTTTGGCAGTTAATTCTCATCATACAACTCTTTGAAGACAGAGGTCGGTCAACAGGCAGAGGGAAAGAGAGAGGGAAGAGAGAGAGAGAGTTATCTTCCATCTGCTGGTTAACTCCCCAAATGCCCACCACAACCAAGGCTGGGCCAGGTGGAAGCCAGGTGCTGGGAATTCCATCCAGGTCTCTAACATGAGTGGCCAGGGCCCAACCACTGATGCCTCCCCAGGGTGCATTAACAGGAAGCCAGATTAGAAGCAGAGCAGCTGGGATTCAAAGTGGCACTCTGATAGGGGATGTGGGCATCACAGGCAGCATCTTAAGGGCTGTGCCTCAATGCCAGCCCCTATATGATTTTTTCCATGAAAACTTTTACATGAATTAATGTTATCCTCTCTGCAATTCTAATAAGGTAAATATTATTGTGGTTTGCTAATATAGACAAGGAGATGATGAGGTATGAAGTGGCTAAGTTTGCACAGCTGGTAAACCACAGATCCACTATTCATATCAGAACAGTCCAGTTCCAACAACATGTTTGTAACAATTTTGCTATTTTACTGCATAAATGCTGGCTTTTCCTAAGTGCGTAGGAGTTTGTCCTGCAACGTCTAAAGCATTTTACATGTGGTTGCACATTTTCAACCTGACAACAATCACCTGAGATAGTAGTTATTAAATGCAGCTCAGAGAGTTCAGTAATATTCCCTGGCCACTCAGCGATAAGTGGTGGAGTCCCGGTTAGTCCTCAGGGATTCTGCTTCCCAAGCCCATGCTCGCTGGGCCTTTACCATTGTCTCAGATGGACTTCGCAGCCTTGAAAGCCTGGTGTGTTGCCCTTCCTATACATTTCCGTTTTCTGTAATTAACCCAAAATGCCAGACTGCCAACAACTTGGTAATATGGAACATTCACTTGGCCTGTTGCTTTAATAAATGCCTGTTCATTTGAATCATGGACAGGAAACTGCCACAGTGAAAGCTGGTGTCACAAGCATATGAGAGTGAAGATGGGGTCCGGTGGGCAGTGAGAGTGAGGTTTTAGAAGGGGATACTGGCTGTAGAAATGTTCAGACGACAAGGGTATTGCTTGTTCAAGGGGTAAATGACGGCAGAATGGGACATGATGGTGGGGCTTTGGCCAGTATTTACCAGACAGCTCTCACAATTTTTTGTTTTGTTCCCTTTTGCATTTTGTCTTAATTAAAACAAATTTGCTTAGAAAGTTTCTTACCTTTTTATGTATGTATGTATGTGTATGTACATATCACATATTTACATAAACAAGCAGTCTATATTTATGCTACTCATCCAGTTCCTGTATTCAGTCTCCTTTCACCTTTAAGACTTGTAAATCAGATTAGTGTGAGAAAGCTAGCTTTTTTTTTTTTTTTTAAACAAGGCAATTGGTATCTCTGAGAGCTGACCTATCTCTTGAATGATTATGATAAAGAAGCTGGCAGCTGGACTGTGGTGCTGTTCATACTAATGTAAAAAATATCACTATTCATCAGACTGGTCAAGACACAGTGTTAGAGGCTCTTTCAAAACCAACTTATCCTTACCGCAGTCCCCAAAAGGCCAGCAGCAATAACACCACCACCAACAACAAAACTCAACAAGCTGAGAAACCACCTGTTGGAAAACATTTCTGATGGACTTAGGTCATGGACTTGCCCCTTCTGTTGAATGATAGATTTACATATGTAAGTTGTTCCAACATCCCGTTTTAAGGTTCCCAGATAAGAGTCAACATGCCCAGTTGAATTGAATTTCAGGCAAACAAGGTATACTGTTTTAGTGTGAGTGTGCCCCATATGAAATTTAGAATAGACATACAGAAAGCATTATTCTTTATTTATTTGAAAACCAGATGTACCTGGGCCTTTTGTGTTTTTATTTGCTGCATCTGGCTACCCTTCTCTACTTAGATTTGTTCTTAATATGTGTGAAGCTCTCAAAGACTAGAAACTCTTCTGTGTTTATATGAGGAGATGAAGAATAATTAAATTCTGATTATAATGGGAAATAAGTCAAAAGTGATGCTGAAGAGAAACTTGGAAATGCTATAACTTCCAAAATAATTGCAGTAGCAGAAATTCCTTACCTCTTTGAAGGAGAAACAAAGTTAAATAGCAATCAGTTTGAAGCCTTAGATGGGTGCTTCCCCGGGTTTCACTGGAGACTAAATGAATAAATTTGCTATTGCGGTCTACCACGCTGTTCACACAGGCATTAGCAAGGCGGTGCCCGCTCATGGGGACTATAAACAGACTGAACAGACACGTTTACAGTGTCGACATCAGCGGAATGTCGCCATCCAGCATCATTTGTCAGAATGCGATGCTCAGAGATGCTCGAATGCCAGCAAACCACAGCGGTCAAGGACTAGTCAGAGGTGAAGTGGTGTGTGCCTTTGATGTTTAACACCAGTGCATTGCGTTCAAAGGGGAAGAAGTTTTTTTTTTTTCATCAGTTTTTATTATTTCAGGGAGTTAGTGTGTGGTTATTGATTATGTGGAAGAACTTTTAAAAGTTTTATTTATTTATTAATTATTTAAAAGGCAGAGCTCCAGGGAGAAAAGGAGAGACAGAGAAAAAAGTATCTTCTGTCTGCTGGTTCATTCCCTAAATGCCCACAAAAGCCAGTTCTGGGCCAGCAGCTCTATCCTGGCCTCCTATATGTGTGGCAGGGACCTAAGTACTTCTGCTGCCTTCCCAGGCACACTAGCAGGAAGGTGGATTGGGAACAGAATAGCCGGAACTAGGACTGACACTGTGGTGAGGGATAGCTGGTGTGCCAGCTGGTGTCATAAGCAGTGGCTTAACTCGCTGTGACACAGTGCCATCCCCTGTGTGGAAGAATTTTTAAAGCTTTCTGAAAATAAAGAGTGAATGAACCACATAGGGACAGTTTCCTTGATGGAAATCAAGAAAACTTCTAAAGGTCATGGAAATATGACTCCTTGTCAAGTTTTTATTGTTTAAAATCATAGTGAAAAACCGAAATATCTTTATTATTTTCATGAGTCTTATTTATTTGAGAGGCAGAGGAAGAGATAGAGAATCTCCTATCCTCTGGTTCACTCCATAAATACCTGAAATAGCTGGGGATGTGCCAGATGGAAGCTGAGAGCCAAGAACTGGATCCTGGTTTGCCACTGGGTTGTCAGGGACCCAGTCACTGTCCCCCAGGGTGCACATCAGCAGGAAGCTGGAATCAGGAGCAGATGCCACGATTGGGAGCTAGGCAGCTGCAGGCATGCCAGGAAGATGCAGGAAGCCAGGGAATGCAGATGTGCCACCTGCGGTTTTAACCTCTGCACCAAATGCCCATCCTGGAATACCTTTAAGTAGGCATCAGTTGCCTACAGACTCTCTGTTTAAACCTTCTCTCATGTTGTTACAAATTTTATTATCATATATCTAGTGATAGATTATCAAGTTAAACTATTGAGTCAAATATCCATTATCTTGCTTATGTTTTTGATTGATAGTAATTTTATTGCCAAGTGAGGGTCCACCCTATGACTTACCCTATATCTGCGTCTACCTGATATTTCATCTTTGTTTTCTCAGAAAACACTCATACCAACTATGTGCAGTTAGACCTATTTTATAAGCAAGAAGTAGCCTGCCCAATGATACACAGCTGGGGGTTGCTGACACCAGCATTCAAGTGCAGACCACGCATGATTTACTATACCATACTACAATTATAATGCACTTAATTAGTTACCAGTGTTATTTCTGTCAGACTAAATCTGCTTCATTTATTATTCCAAGGCATTCAGTAGTCATTTAATTTTAAAACATAGGATCTTTTAGTATCATTAGGATAAAAAACAACTGGAAAATTCAGCCACTGTCACCATTCTCCTTCATCTTGTCCGAGAACCCAGGGGTTTCTTCTTGCCTTTCACTTTTCCTCCCTGCTCAGTCTCCTTTCTTTTCCCCCTCCTTGAATGTATATTGAGACCCCATTCGTGGTAGACACTTGAGAGACAAAAATGAAAGAGGAAAATAAAAAATATATATACAAATAAATTTATAATAAATTACCATGGGGACCCCAGAGTAGGAGCTGCTGGAAGCATCCAGAAGGGTTCACAGCAGGCTTTGTTTGAACTGGTGTTGCGAATGCAAACATTTTCTGTTGGGGAGAGGGAGGAAGGGGATCTGAACGACAAGAACAGTGTGTGCAAACGCAGGAAAGTGAAGCGAAACTAGAATTTGGGGTGGCTGGGGTGGCAGGGCACACGGGGAACAGGAAGTAGTTCCAAGCATGAAGGTTTTAGTAGGAGAGGCTGATGCCATCCCAAAGGCTACAGAGAACCAATTCCAGCTCAGGCTGGAAATCATTCACAGTTAGGGCAGGAGGCTAACAGGAAGCCCTGTTAATGGTTACACTGTAGGTTTTTGTTTGCATAAGAACTCACAGTGGAGTTTTGTGACTGCCTGTGTTTCTTCTTTGCTGAAGTGGAATTGACTGTCTCTGTTCATACCTCAGGAACGCATGTAAGCTGATGTCTTCAAAAGCAAATGTTGTGTCAGAAACCGGGCCCACGACACCTGCATGATGTTCATGACTCTGGCATTGGGCCTTTGCGGCAGGATTTTGGGTGCTCATTGGAAGTTTTGCTTAACTTCAGGGTTTGAAGTATAAATGGCCCCAGGTTTTATATTTTTGACCTTTGCACAGTTTAGATGTACTCTGTTATAGTAAGTCTTTTAAGCCTTGTTCTGTATTGTTTCTTAATGTATACATTTGAAGTACTTTTAGTTAAATATAAGTCAAGTAAGTCTACGTCCATCCTTAGCAATGGGAAGTTCAGAGCCAGGTGCACTCTGGCAGCTGTTATGCTTGCACCAGTACCAGCTCAGCAAGGACTGCCTCGAGGTGCCAAGTTTTTGATTTCCCACCTACTTGTACTTAGTCTCTCTTCTGACTTCCTTGGGCAAACATAAGATGGTAGACATTCATTTAAAGATTTATTTATTTATTTGAAAGGCAGAGTTACAGAGAGGCAGAGGCAGAGAGAGAGAGAGAGAGAGAGAGGTCTTCTATCCGCTGGTTCACTCCCCAGATGGCCACAATGGCTGGAGCTGAGCTGATCTGAAGCCAGGAGCCAGGAGCTTCCTCCGTGTCTCCCACGTAGGTCCAGGGCCCCAAGGACTTGGGCCATCATCCACTGCTTTCTATTGCTTTGCCAGGACTCAAACCGGTGGCTGTATAGGATGCAGGCACTGCAGGCAGTGGCTTTACCTGCTGGGCCACAGCACTGGCCCCTAGACATTCATTTAAAATTCTATAGCTATGTAGATGATCCGGGAAATAGTGTCCTTAAATGTGCAGAGAGTAAAACAGAGCGTGCAGATCCCATGTGTGTGAAGTGAGAGAGTCTGAGTCAGTAAGGAGAGTCATTTTCAGGTAAGATGTTTAGAAACTTAATATGTAATATTCACTTTATACGTGCTATCACATGCAATTGGTGACTAAATAACAGTACTGTGAATTAAAGAAGCCTTTTTCTTCTTGAAGTTATATGATTTTGAAAACTTACTTTTTCAAAATTGTGATCTTTACGTCTTTCCCCCTTTTCAAATAAAGAGCAGTAACAGATCCTGGTTACATACCCAGGCTAAGATGAATCTTTTCCACTAAGATGACAATAATAGTAAATTTTATTTAAAACATACCTACACTGTAGTTTTATCATAGCATGTTCCTATAGAGGAATACCTTTGATTTATTCTAAAATAAATGGTCATTCCTGAATTTTCTTTATTGCTACTCTATATTATTGCCACTATATATTAGCTTTCAAACTTTAAAATTTGAAAACTATAAATTACTTCAAGGTGATTACAACCGTGACGATATTTTAAAACAATGTGTTGAAGAAAATGTGAATTTTGTTAGATAATATTTGCCAATTTAAGAAATATTTCTAATTAAGCATGGATGAGTTATTTTAGTGTCTCTTCTAGGAAGGAAATGAGCATTTGAAATGTTTTACAGTTTCAGGTTCTGTGCAGGTTTCCATAAAACTAAGCTGAAGTCATGAATTGGTATGAAAATTAGAGGCTTGCTTTTAATAATCAAGATATTTATTTTTATTTCCAAAAGCTCTTTTCTTTGTCTAATTAAATGTATTTTAAAAAAACTTTGAGAAACAATATGAAGAAACTTCTAAAACCTCATGAAAAATTGAATTAAAAAATAAGTTTATTTTGATGCAAAAAGTTTGAAATCCTTGTACAGGAGGGGTCTTCGAAAACGTTCATGGAACATGCACGTTATTATAGGACTGCATGGTTTTCAACCTTTTTTTTGGTATCAAAGTAATCTTATCTTTGGATTCTATTTTTCTGTGAATGTTTGGAAGCACCCCAGCAGGCTCGTCCTGTTGAGAACGTATAGTAAAGGGACATGAGGAAATGTCTGAGCTGAGCTCTGATAGAGGAGAGCAAAGGGTGATGGAGGGCAGGTGAATAGTGGGTGGGGGCAGGACCCTGGCCCTCAGAGGACCGTTTCTGGGGGCAGGAACAGAAAGGCTGGAGGGAGCCATTGTGCTGACACGAGATGCTCTTGGTGGGTTTGGGGAAGGGCACATGTGTGCTGCGGGGTGGATGTGTGCTAGCTGCGCTTGAGAGCTGGCTGTGTTACAGACTGTTTTGAATGTATGTGTCCTCTGCAGTCTGAAGTTCTGTGAAGATTCTTCTAGAAGATTGATGTGAGCTGATCTATTTTCTTGCTACACATCCCTGCTAGCAGCGTCAGTTCTTAGCAATTTCTGGGCCTTGTGTTCAGTTGCCTGGAAGAAAATGGCTAAGGGAGCTGCATGTTTAGGGAACCTTTAAAGACAGAAGAGAGAAAGGAAGGGGTGTTCTCATCGCGGTGGTGTGTCTGTACAGGGGAATGAATAAGGGTGTTCACAAGAGGGAGGCCATCTAATGCTTTAGGTGTTCTTCTCGATGTCCATAATGAAAAACTTCTGTGCATCTGGGTGTGTAGTTTAGACATGATGTCAAAAAAAATATTGCCATCAAGCTAAACTAAGCATCTAGAGAGTAGGTGCTGGGCTAAGGTGCCCTTAGGGAGATGTAGCAGCACTCAGGATCCTTGTTGACTGGTTATACCCAGAGCTCCTTGAATCAGTTTCCAGCCCAGGCTGGTGCAGGGGCGGGGCGAGAAGTTGTATAAACAATTAGCTAGGATCAGAGGGTTGTGGTAGCTCTGCTTTTCTTGTTTGAGAACAAACTCTTCCAGCATGTTAGAAGCATTTGCTTATAGGTAACAGTTATGCTCTTTTCAAACCATGGGTTTGTTTATAAAAGCAGGTCTTCTTAATGCTGTTATATTCAAATATTTGTGTAAGAAAAGTGCATTCTTTGAAACTGTTCTGTCATTTATGCTGTTTAATTCAAACTGTGCCCTCCATCTGCTGGACTGAATTGCCGAAGCTTTGGCAACTTTGTGATTTGATGATTTTATCATTATTCACACATGTTTTTCCTTTTCTGAACATCGAGCATGGCAGAGAATCAGGCTGTAACATTCACAAAGGATAGTGTGCCTTTATTTTTCCTTTAAGGGGAAAATGTTTTGGTTTAGGAAGAAAGTGTAGTTGCTTGAATATATTTCTCAAACAAAACAAGCCTGTTGATTTGTAAATCTCTTTGTATCCATGGATTTGTGTAATTTAAAAGAAACCATTTCTTTATTACTCATGCTGGTAAATAGGAGTTTTGATTATTCTGAAGAACATACAAAAATAAGTTAAAGTACTTTATGAAAATAAGAAAACAATGATGACATTTTTCTAGAGAGTCTGTAGGTTCAAAAGTTATTGGCAGATGTTAAAGTATGAGTTTTCTTCCTGCCTAATCAAACATGATCTTTTAAAATTTCTGACTTGTTGTCTGCTAAAAAGTGCTGTCATAAACATGCCTGCTGGAATGAACTCCTGCTCCTCTCCTGTTCAGGAAAGATCAGAACACAGGTGGGTTGGGTTTGAGTGGGCAGCATACTCTGGGTCAGAGTTGAAATGATTATTTTGGCTGTGTGTCTTAGCCTATTTCAAAGGTCTTTTCTATTTGCATTTTTATGTACAGGTTTCGGTAATGGGGCCCCTGACTCTCATTCTGAGGGGTTGCCCATAATCCAAAGGAGAGATTCCTTTTCAAAACCCAGTAACACCCTGTAAATCTTGAGAGATAGGGCAGAGCTTGCAGGCCTTGCCTGACCTAGCTTAGAAGGCATACATGATGACCTCTCTAGCATGTCCAGCGGTTTTATTGCCTCTCACTTTAATGCCTTACCTCTCATGATCTAGGTTGTTGACCCTGGGATCTGAGCCCTCATCTAGACCTGAACACGCTGGCGTTACACATTTCCCAGGCTAGCTGTTTGAACAGCACAGGGAGCAAACACTTACTAATTTGAACTTCATTGATATCTTTGATAAAGAAATTAGCTCAGTAGTGACCAGTGTGAATAAAATTGAAATGAAAATAAATTAGTACACATTTTTAGAAATAGTTTTGTTTATATATGTGTATGAATGAACAAAGGACCACAACCTACTATTAATTCCTTTCCTGAGTGTGAATCTCTGTATGTACTGAGTAGTTATAAGCCTCTTCAATAACTGGTTTATAATTCTAGCTTTTCCCTAAATTAGACTGATCCCATTCTACTTCTGATAAAAGAAGGATACATAGTGTTGCCTTTCTTTGACATATTTGCAGAGAAACAATGAATAGGAATAATAAACGTTGGCCTTCAAAAAGTACCAAGCTTAAAAAAAAAATAGTAGCAAGCCTGTGTCTGCCTTGACATTGCTTTGAGTAGTGGCTAAAACAGAAGTGATGTGTGTGTATGTTTTAAGCAGAAAGTCCTCTTGGGCTGTTAATATTTCAGTCCTTGTGAGTTTTTCACAGAAGGGTGGCTGTTCCATTATCTTGTACAAATATTTGGTGCTGGAATTCCCTTATTTACTAACTATAAGTAATATAATATTTTTAAACCTCCAATCACTGGGAAAGGAAAAATAAACAACTGACACAAAGATACTTAGCGCTGAAAGCTTGCAGAGTTTAATATTTGACAGGGTACAGACTGGAGTTTATCATTTATCATTTAGTGAATACAGGCCTTTAATCAAACTTTCTGTTTATGAAAAGTGTTGGTTATGTAGCATGCAGATAGGAGTCAAAGTGTCTGTGTTTCTCAAATATTAAAATGTCTGTTCAAGTCTGTTTTATTTTGAAACTCTTTTTGTTTGGGGGGAATAAATTTCTAGTTGCATTAATTTTTGAAGATAAACAAATCTGACTTTTGTGGTTTTAAATTATGTTGAATGTTGCTTGTGAAAAAAAACCTGAATTTTTAGTTATAAATTTAGAGAGTAGCAGGTTAAAATAACTTTTGTAGTGTTTATGATTTCACTTTTGTCTCAGTTTTTTTTTATTTTTTTATTTTTTTGACAGGCAGAGTGGACAGTGAGAGAGAGAGACAGAGAGAAAGGTCTTCCTTTTGCCGTTGGTTCACCCTCCAATGGCCGCCACGCTGATCCGATGGCAGGAGCCAGGTACTTATCCTGGTCTCCCATGGGGTGCAGGGCCCAAGCACTTGGGCCATCCTCCACTGCACTCCCTGGCCACCGCAGAGAGCTGGCCTGGAAGAGGAGCAACCGGGACAGAATCTGGCGCCCCGACCGGGACTAGAACCCGGTGTGCTGGCGCCGCAAGGCAGAGGATTAGCCTAGTGAGCCACGGTGCCGGCCTCAGTTTGGTATTCTTACTGAGGGGTTTCTGTGATACTTGCTTGGTTAACTGCTTACTTGGAAAGAAATGTATGTACAAGCAGGAAAATTGCAGTTTTAATTGTACAAATTTATTCCCATTGACACTTGGGCAGAGAAACAGTTTGGAAAACCAGTGCCTTGTCTATTTGTGACAAATTGGACATTAAATATTTTTCCTTTTAAAATTTATTTCCATCTACTTGAAATGTAGAGTAACAGAGAGAGAGAGAGAGAATGAGAGAAAGAGAGAGAGAATGAGAGAGAGAGAGAGAGAGAGAGAGAGAGAAAGATCATTCATTTGCATGTCCACTCCTTAGATGCCTGCAACAACCAAAGCTGGGCCAGGCCAAAGCCAGGAGCTTGGAACTCCATCTTACTTGGAACTCCATCTTATTCTACCATGTGGGTGGCAGCTGTCCAAGCACCTGGTCATCATCTGCTGCCCACCCTGGGTAATGAGCAGGAGGCGGGATAGGAAGCAGAGCAGCAGGGACTCTAGGCAGCACTCTGATACTGGAGGCAGGCGTTGTAAGCAGCAGTTTAACCCACCTTGCCACAACACCTACCCCAAGACATTAAGTTTCTTTCTTTTTTTTTTTTTTTAACAGGCAGAGTGGACAGTGAGAGAGAGAGACAGAGAGAAAGGTCTTCCTTTGCCGTTGGTTCACCCTCCAATGGCCGCCGCGGCCGGCGTGCTGCGGCCAGCGCACCGCGCTGATCCGATGGCAGGAGCCAGGAGCCAGGTGCTTTTCCTGGTCTCCCATGGGGTTCAGGGCCCAAGCACTTGGGCCATCCTCCACTGCACTCCCTGGCCACAGCAGAGAGCTGGCCTGGAAGAGGGGCAACCGGGACAGAATCCGGCGCCCCAACCCGGACTAGAACCCGGTGTACCGGTGCCGCAAGGCGGAGGATTAGCCTAGTGAGCCACGGCGCCTGCCAAGACATTAAGTTTCTAAAAATTTTCTTTTGAGGGGCCGGCGCTGTGGCGTAGCAGGTAAAGCCACCGCCTGCCATGCCGGCATCCCATATGGGTGCCAGTTCGGGACCTGGCTGCTCCACTTCCAATCCAGCTCTTTGCAATGGCCTGGGAAAGTGGTGGAAGATGGCCCAAGTCCTTGGGTCCCTGCACCCATGTGGGAGACCTGGAAGAAGCTCCTGGCTCCTGACTTCAGATCGGCACAGCTCCGGCCATTGCAGCCATTTGGGGAGTGCACCAGTGGATGGAAGACCTCTCTCTCTCTCTCTCTCTCTCTACCTCTCTCTGTAACTTTGTCTTTCAAATAAATAAAAACAAATATTTAAGAAAATGTTTTTGGGTAGTATAAATCACAGAGTTCTCTCTTAAAAATGTTGGATGGAAGGAGCGTGTTAAATTTCACATTGCTAGGATATATTTTTTCTTTCTTTTTTTTTTTTGACAGGCAGAGTGGACAGTGAGAGAGAGAGACAGAAAGGTCTTCCTTTGCCGTTGGTTCACACTCCAATGGCCACTGCGGCCAGCACACTGCGCTGATCCATAGCCAGGAGCCAGGTGCTTCCTCCTGGTCTCCCATGCAGGTGCAGGACCCAAGCACTTGGGCCATCCTCCACTGCACTCCCGGGCCACAGCAGAGAGCTGGCCTGGAAGAGGGGCAACTGGGACAGAACCGGCGCCCCGACTGGGACTAGAACCCGGTGTGCCGGTGCCGCAGGCGGAGGATTAGCCTATTGAGCTGCGGCGCCAGCCTAGGATATATTTTTTTCTAAAACTGCTCTTAGTGATTGAAAACATTGTTTTTTATGTTTCTCAACTGCATAGCGAGTTTAACACTCTCCAAAACAGAGGCACTCAATGAATTGGTTGCCTTTGGCAAGGTTTCTTTTTAGTTTTCATTAGATTGATAAGTAGGCATGAAAATTGAAAATTACTAATTTCCACAAAAGTGAAGATTATTTGAAGTATTTGATACAAAAACAAACACTACTTTCTTAAAAAGTATATTATTATCAATTATTAAGAATAAAGAAATGAAGATGTATAAATAAAAAAATTAAAAAGATTTATTTGAAAGGCAGAAATACAGAGAAGCAGAGCCAGAAATATATATATGTGTTTGTATATATATATATATATATATATACACACACATAGTGAGAGTGGGAAGGGGAGTGAGAATGAGAGGAAGGGAGAAAGAGAGAGAGTCGCCCATATGCTGCTTCACTGTCCCAAATGCCTGCAACAGCTAGAATTGGAGCAGGTTGAAGCCAGGAGCCTGGAACTCAATCTAGGTCACCCATATGGGTGGCGAGGACCCAAGTACTGGAGCCATCACCTGCTGTCTCCCACATGTGCATTATCAGGAAGGTGGGATAGGGACAGAGCCGGGGCTAGACCCCAGGCACTCTGACGTGGGATGAGGTACCCCAAGTGGCGTCTTAACCACTGCTTTGAATGTCAGTCTCCTCACTCACTCCTTTAACTCCAATAACCCTGAAGTGTATTTGGGCTACTTAGAATTTCAGACTTTAAGAATTTTCCTATGCAACTCACATTAAATTCTTCGCTTCCAAGCATTTTCTCTTCATGTTGAGACTTTAGGAGAACTATTGCTTGCTATGATTTTGTTTTTGTTTTCATCAGAGTGCTTCATGCACATAATTTAAGAGTTAATTCAGTGCTAAAAGGCTTGTTATGAAATATAGCAGTCCTTCACCCCTGCCATTCTCCACACCCAAGAGGCAGCTGCTTTCACTTATGTCATACAGATGCCTTTGGAATTTACTTTCATATCTCTAAATCACATATCTGTGCACCTTGTCTCATTCTTTCAGTCTTTAGCTTTAAGCGTAACTGGCCTCTTTCCTGCTCTCCTATCTTCCCCTTTCCCTTTCCACCTCACCTCATCCTGGGCATATTGTAATTCTGGCGACGTAATTATGACTATATAAAATCTAGTCATAGCCTTGCCAGGTAAAATGTTGGATTTCCATCTTCTTTCTGAACTCAAACATTGTTTTTCTTGAAGTTAGTAGCTTTCTTTGGTAATTTAGTTTCCTGTGTTATTTCTGTTTAATCCCGCACTCTGAGTCTCCTAGTGTAATTTTCTTCGTTCTATAGTCAAATGCATTGGAGACTTCAGTGATGATATTAAAAAGAAAAATCTCCCACAGAATGTTCTAGTCCTGCTCCAGCCTGGGCCTGCTGAAGCGTGGCCATCCAGGGACATCCGTTTGCCACCATCCTGGCATTTCCTTTCCCTCCCTTTGCTTTAGATCCTCTGTTGTCTGGATTCCAAGTCATTGTCCTTCTGTTTATTCTCTTATTTTAGGGATCGCATCTTCTAATGTTTTCCTGGAAAAGCAGGAGACTTTTAAAGGCCCATGTTGCTGAACGTGGCTTTCTGAATTCTTTGCTTTTAATGTTGATGGTTATAGAATTATAGGCTGGACGTTGGTTTTGTCCTCAGAATTTTAAAGACACTCTGCTTCTGACTTCTAGCTTCAGATATTCTGTTGAGACATCCACTGCTATTTTGGTCTGATGTGAGTTTTGAACCTTTGACTTTCAGTCCTCCTGGTCCAGTCCTGCGCTTCATTCTCTTCTGTCTGTCTGCCTGTCCACAGCCCTGTGCCTCCTTGTCTTGGTGTCTCCACTTCTTCAAATTTACGGATTCATGGTAGTCATTGTATTTCACAGGGTAGGGGTCAGCACTTCTTCCAGACCGATTTCCAACAAATCCTCCTCCGTTTGGCTCCACCTTCAGCCTCGTTCCTAAGCAGCCAGAGCTGACACTATCTGAGCATCTGAGGGTGGTGTGATGAGTACGCTGTTCCCAGCTCCCCAGCATTCAGCGTTTGGGGGACAGCTGAGAACTTTTCCATCCTTCTCTCTGCTTTGCATTCTCCAAAGTAGACTTGCGGTTGTCCCCTTTTCATTTTCTCTGGGTTATGCCTTTTAATATCTCCCTCTGTGATTTCAGAAAAGTATCCGATAGGGGACAAAGGCATGTTTTTAATCTGCTTCCTTAGGGGGAAATCGTGGAGATGGTGGTAGTGAGAAACGAGACCATTTCAACAAATAAATGTGTCTTTAAGAAGAGGACTTCCTTGATATTGGATTATTTTTTCTGTGCACCTGTAATGAGTGAAGTAACCTTTTCAAGGGAGGAATGAATCCCCTTTGCTTCTGTTGCCTGATGACTTACCAGGAGCTCACCGAAAGCTTGCATAGGAAAGTAGGATGTCATACCCTTCCCTTCTTCCACACGTGCTCCAAGGGACAACAGGACGAGTAGAAACCTGTGCCAGTCATGTCATTCTGTGGCCGACCCAGTTATTTTTAAGATAGCTTTTTAGTTCTTTTAAAAAAGAAGTGTGTTCCCCACCCTTTACATGCATCCTGTTTTAATTTTCCAATAGAGATGTTTTCAAATTTTACTAACGGTTTTTTACCAGACAGCCTTTGGAATCGTAAAGGGTGCAGAAGAGTGACACTGTTGGTGTTAGATAAAGTTTTCCACACTAGTCATGATTACATCTATTTGACAAGTCTGAACTGTGCACTTGCTATGTACTAGGCCCTAGGTTAGGCTTTTTAAAGTGCAGTGATTCTTCTTGTTCTTATGAAGTTTATATTCTAGTAGATTCTGCTTAATAGCAATGGCTACCATTTAAGTAATACTTAAAGTGCGTTTTACCTTACTGCAGGGCACTGCAAGGTGATTTTAACTTTCTCTTGTACAAATAAGGAAACTGAAACTTAGTGGTCTAGCCATGTCATCTGGCTGGTATGTATACCAGCTGGGACGTGAAGCCAGGTCTATTTTAACTTAAAGCCCATATTCTTCTATATTTACAGTTTTAAGAAAAAGTCAGGAAAGAAATTGTACCTGTATTATTTTCTCTAAATTTCTATTACTTAACCTAATGATGCAACCATTTATGAACTTCAAGGTATTTATTTTCACTTTGAGACATTTGGTGGGAAAAAAAACCCTAGAACTACTAATGAATTGTGTCATTTTAGGAGTGTGCCCTATCATTAGAGGGCCTTACTAGATACGGATTTTTTTCCCTTGAACATATGTTTATGAATAAAACTTATTTGTAATACACAAATTTTAGTTTAATCATAGTAGAGCTTAGCTATTCAAGGAACTCTGTATTAAGTGATTTTTTTAAAGCAAACAAAATAGTTTGTAATGTAAGTGATTACAATCTAATTTATTTGTGCATGCACTCATTTTCTTATTTTTCATTTGTTTAAAATCTTTAGTTGATTGTAGCTCAGGACAGACAGGGAGTCTGCATATTGCTGTCTTTCTGTAGCTTTATAAATTGTATTAAGTATTTGAAGGTGCACTGGATTATTAGTGTAGTACACAAAAAAAGTACATGTTGGGGCTGGCGCTGTGGCATAGCATGTAGAGCTGCCGCCTGCAGTACCAGCATCCCATATGGGCACTGGTTCGAGTCCTGGCTGCTCCACTTCTGTTCCAGCTCTCTGCTATGGCCTGAGAGAGCAGTAGAAGATGACCTGGAAGAAGCTCCTGACTGCTGGCTTCAGATCGGCCCAGCTCCATCTGTGGCGGTGATCTGGGGAGTGAACCAGCAGATGGAATACCTCTCTTTCTCTCTGCCTCTGCCTCTTTGTAACTCTGCCTTTCAGAAAAATAAATAAATCTTTTTTAAAAAGTACATGTGAAATAGAGAGGTAATATTTTCAAATAGAAATGTATAGGTACAAGTCAAGGGGCACTAACAAGAAACTCAGTTTAAATTAGAGAAACCCAAAGAAATACTGAAAATGGTCTTTTTAGTTGGTAAACTGGTCTTTATTTCCACTTACATTTATTGAATAGCTTTCCTGCTGATATGCCTGGTATGCAGCGGATGGTGACTCAAGTGCTTTGGTTCCTGCCACCCTAGTAAGAGACCCAGATGGAGATGCTAATTCTTATCCTCAGCCTGGTTCAACCCTGGCTGTTGCAGGCATTTAGGGGAGTGAACCAGCAGAAGGAAGATCTCTGTCTATCTCTCCCTTTCTCTCTGTTGCTCTGCCTTTCAAATAAATAAGTATATTTGTTTTTTAAAAAGGAGCAAGTTCCTTCGCAGCTAGAACAACAAGCATGGTCAGGCCATTGAGTCAGCATTGTGACCTGTGGGCAAGGCAGCTGAGCAGTTTAAAACCAAAGCCCATGAGGCCTGAAATACAGCAGACACCTGCTATACCGAGAGGAGGAAAGCAAACGATCAGACTGGAAAACAGTGGTGAGGAGGAAACCCTGGCCCATCGCAAGCGATGCACAGGAGCAGAGGCCAAGTGGACATGGGACTGTTTTGCAAATTAGCACAGAATAGGGTTTACATAGTGTTTTATGGGTTTTTCCAAAGCACTTCCATGTATATCAAATGAACCTTGACAATTACAACAAAAGCTGTATTTGTGTCATCATTAAATAGATGAGCAGCATGAAGTCAGGGCAGTGAAATGATTTGCCAACCATCACACAGTGTGTTTCAGACCTGAGTTCGAACTTAAGTTTTCTGACTGCAAACTCAAAGCTTTCCCTACCATTCTAGAATGAAAGCATACATAGAGGAGAGAGAGTGACAGCAAAGGTTGGTACAGGACACCTCATAGCACCACAGACATTGAGAAAGTAAGAAGTGGGACACACACATGCTGATAACAAGAGGGGAGACATGGGTGTACATGTTATGTTCTCAGTAGTGTTTAGGATAGCAAATGATTGGATATGGAAACGTGATATGACTGTACCCTTCATACCATAACGAATCTTGGCACAAGCTTAATTCTTTGCTAGCTTCATTCTATTGAAACTGTGGATAAACACTATGCTGTACAGATGCTTCAAACTCAGCCATTAAATAGAGTAGCGACAGTGATTTTCTGTGCAATAATTAATGAGGATGACATTATCAAGGACACAGATCTCACAGAAAAAGGAAATTTAGGGGTAAATGCAGTTGGTGTACATACATTGTGTTAAGCATGGATTTGACTTTTAACATTTGCTTGAAGTTAGAAGACTGGATGTTTCACACTATTGCAATAACAACAATGGAGACAGCTGACCATGAAACTGCACAATCACATGTAAAATATTTGAATTATGTTTTAGATTGAATTTATTCTAACAAGGTTTTATAATGTTGATGAGACTTACATTCAACCTGAAGGTCAAGTGAATCACTGTTTCGGAGTGTTAATGGGATAAAGACAAATTTTACATGGGAGAACGTTTATCGAATGGAACCACTGGGAATGTGAAAGATTACACCATTTGTGGGTTTTCCCAGAGTTCAAAGAGTGTGTGAGTTGTCCAATGGTTAGTATTCTCAGTTTTGAGTTTGAAACGAGAGATTGTTTAAAATATTTATTTATTTATTTTATTTGGAAGGTGGAAAGACAGACATACACACACACAGAGAGAGAGAGAGAGAGAGAGAGAGAGAGAGATCTTCCATATGTTGGTTCACTCCCTGAATGCCCACAACAGCTGGGGTTGGGCCAGACAGAAGTCAGGAGCGCAAAGCTCACTCACGGTCTCCTGTGTGGGTGTTGGCAGCTTAAGTGCTTGATTCATTGTCTGTTGCTTTCTGGAATGCACATTAGCAGGAAGCTGAAATTCAAAGTGGGGTTGAGACTCATACCCAAGCCTCTGATATGGAGTGGAACTGTTCTAAGCAGCAACCTAATTGCTGTGCCAAATGCCCAGCCCAAGAAATTTTTTTTTTTAAGATTTTTATTTTCTTTATTTGAAAGGCAGAGTTACAGAGATAGAGGGAGGAACAGAGACAGTGAGAGACATATATATAGAGAGAGAGCACTTCCATTCCCACTGGTTCACTCCCCAAATGGCTACAAAGGCCGGGGCTGGGCCAGGCTGAAGCCAGGATTCCAAGGCTTCATCTCCCACATGGGTGTTGGGGCCCAAGCTCTTGGGCCATCTTCTTCTGCTTTCCTAGGCAGATTAGCAGGGAGCTGGATTGGAAGTGGAGCAGCTGGGACTTGAACTGGTGTTCATATAGGATGCTGGCATTGCAGGAAGCAGCTTAACCCACTGTGTCACAATGCCAGCCCCAAGAGATTGGTTTTAATATATATGCTTTATGTATGCGTTCCTGTGAATGCCTAAGTAATGGTATTGCTAGTTCATTTGAATGTTTATCTCAAGAACTCCAAGGTGGTGTCATGCTTGTTGTTATTATATTCCTGTTTGAATCCATAGGCCTTACTCAGGTACTGCATATATTGGGTACGTCTGGGCACTTTTCCATCTCACTGTGCTGGGAGCTGGTGCAGCTCAGGCATTTGCAAACTGATTAGTGTCTCCAGGAGGCAGGAAAGGAGAGCGATGACTCAAGTGGGATTTGAAAGGATATAAAATCACTCCAAAAATCTTCATGGTTATACCCAAGGGAAAATCAGGGTATCTCTTATTCAGCACACATCATCATTATCTCTGTCCATGTTTTGTCTGTGGAGATACCGTGCCTTTTCAGGGTGCTTTGGCTTTCAGTGTAACCAGACATCAATTTTGAAAAGAATTTAGGTTAAGAATCTGAGAGAGCAAAGGTATCTCATGGTGTACTTTTTCTCTGGAGTTTTACTGTCTCCTAGGGTCTTTTCTAATCAAAGATAAGAAAATTGATCAAGCATATCATTACTGAACAGTTGGTCTCTTTGGAATGTAAGTGCAAATATAATATTTCCATGTATAAAAGTCTCTTAAGTAAAGCATTAAAGAGTTTGGAGAAAAACTCACTTGGAGCACTGGGTTTGCAAAATTTCTTTTAATGATCATTTCAAGTCTGCAGTGTTTAAGGCCTGGAAATAATGGTGCTGGGAAATGAGATGTGAGTAGTTTGAAGCAAACCAAGAGTGCTACATATGCTGAAAATAGAAGTACCTGTGATATGGGATTCTCTTAACAAAACACTACTTTATCTTTTAAATCAATTATTCTTTTCAAGCTGGGTTCTTGTGAAAAAGATAATGCAGTTGTACATTTCTTATTTTTTATGAAAGAAGTATGAAAGAACCAAATTGAAACTAAGAGCAATGATTTCAATTTTTAAATCTTAAGGATGTATCATAGGAAGTAGTAGAAAATCAGCCCAATTTTCTCTATTTTCTATACCTCCTTTTTTGAACAGAAGTTATGAGCAGGGGCTGGCACTGTGACGCAGCAGGTTAATGCCCCAGCCTGGAGCACCAGCATCCCATATGGGCACTGGTTCGAGACCTGGCTGCTCTACTTCCAATCCAGCTCTCTGCTATGGCCTAGGAAAGCAGTAGAAGAAGGCCCAACTTCTTGTGTCCCTGTGCCCATGTGGGAGACCTGGAAGAAGCTCCTTGGCTCCTGGCTTCGGATCAGCACAGCTCCGGCTGTTGCGGCCAATTGGGGAGTGAACCATTGGATGGAAGACCTTTTTCTCTCTCTCTACTTCTCCTCTCTCTGTGTAATTCTGACTTTCAAATAAATAAATAAATAAATAAATCTTTTTTAAAAGAAGAAGTTATGAGCAAAGAAACTCAAGGTTTGATTTCTCTTGGTTCACAACTAAGTCAGCCAGCCAACCTATTATTCCTTTTCTGCTGCTACCCTAGTTCCACAATTTTTTGTTTAGTTACCCTAATTAACACCTTTGCTTTTCTGCAGGAAATTTTTTTAAAAGAATGTTTGGTTATTTCTATTTTTATCTACTTATAAGCCAGAGTGAGAGATTAGGATGGAGGGGAGGAAAAGAGAGGGAGAAAGAGAGGAAAGAGAGAGAGAGACTCTTCCATCCACTGGTTCACTCCCCAAATGCCCACCTCAGATAGGCCTGGGCCAGGCTGAAGCCAGGAGCCCAGAACTCCGTCTGGGTCTCTTTGAGTGGCAGGAGCCCAGGCACTTGGGATGGCATGTGCTACTTCCCAGGATGCAGTAGCAGGGAGGCATATTGGAAGCAGAACAGCTGTGACTGTTCCGGCACTCTAAAAAGGGATTTGGGCATCTCAAGAAGTGGCACAATGCCTTGGCTTGTAGATCATTTTCATCAAATAGAACATTTTTTTTTATAATGTCCTTCACATCATGTCACGTACTAGTGGAGTTCCATCACACTTAGAATAAAATGCAAGATCCTGTCCATGGTGATGTGTCTCTTTGTACTTGTCCAGGACATGCACTCGCACTCCCTGTCCCCATGCCAACCCCTTCTATGTTCTGCTTACCCTTGAGTTTTGAATCTAACTGGCTTACCCTATAAGGTGGCACTTGAGACCTCCTCTTCTTGGGTTGCTTCCTCTCAAATCCTAACAGCACAGCCACCTCCTCCTCATGGCAGATTCACCTTAAAGATCCCCCTCATGAAGCGCCCTTTTCTGTTCACTCCCTGTCACAACTACCATTCTGCTTTGTTTTCATCTGTCCTTATACATTCCAAGTTTTTAGTGAGCACCTACTATGTAAGGAGAAGCACAGTAAAGTGCTTGCCCTGCAAGGAATGTTCATTTCAGTGAAGGGCGTTGATCCGTGATCATCGCTGTCCATTATCCTCACCCCAACCCTACACTGGCAGTGACTGGGAAAGATTCAGGAGCACGATGATGTCTTACTCCTGCTGGGATAACGGGAGAGAACTTTCCGACAGTCCGTTCTTGCCACACTTGTTCTGGGTGCCTCTGGAAAGTCATCTATACAACTGGGGAGGTGTCGAGTAGGGACACGGGAACGCTACTACGATGGCTTAGCCCTCCAGAACATACGTGGCAGTCTTGAGCAAGTCACGTCTGCTTTCACATTAGTTTTCATTTGTGATATGGGATGAGCTCATTTGGAGCACAAAGTTCTTCAGTGAGTTAATTATGAAAGCGCTTGATAACTGGAACATTATCCAAAACTTGCTACTCTTGGTGTCTAATCATAATAGTTTTCCCTTTAATAATTTCCATGCTTGGGTACCAGGTCTCTGAATTTACATCTCCTTGTAGCTGGATATGGATCTCTATGTTGTTCAAACAAAGGGAATTTTTTTCATTTTCTTACAGAACTAGTTACCCCTGCCAGGTTCTCTACTTTGGTGAAAGAAGTCTCCCCCATCAGTTTCTAAATCCATCCAGTCCTATGTGTTGTCAGGTTTTTCTATTGCTGTATCACTGTGGCTGGTCTTTCCCTGTACTTTGCAAGGCCACTAAGTTCAGCTCCTCATCTCACATCCCTTCTTTGCTGCCTTCTAAGGGATCATTACCACCTCCTCAGCCTTTCCTGCCCAAACCTGTTAGAACTCTGCCATTATTTCTGCTGTGTATTATGTCTTTCTGTTTGAAAGATGCCACCCTCTTACCTTTGTGATAGATTTTTAAATCCACCAGTGTATTATTTCAAGTCTACCATAATGTGCCCCAGTCTGCCTCTCACATCTCTCCTATCATTGCTGTTTCGTACCACCTCACTATATTTCCTATTTCCTGACCTCTGCAGGTGTCTCTGCATTCTTGTTCCTCTCTTTTTAAATTTGCCTCGAATTTTCTTCTTTGCTTTGTTCTAATCCTCCTCACCTTTTGGGAACCTGCACCATTCTCTATTGCATACAGATCCTGAATTTTTATCTTCACTTATACTTTTACCATTGTATTCAACTTCATGTTATTGATTTCCCTATGCAGTTCTTATCTTTTCATGTTCAAGAGCCTTCCTTGTATAAGAAGTGACTATTTATTTTAAAGTCATTGGTAATTGAGATTTTGTTCCATGTTGTGCTTTTCTAAGAATGCAGAGGAGGTCCCCATGACTAGAAGAATCAGTTAAAATCTGCTTATAGGTAGGGCATTGGATTTGTTGACTTTACTTTATGAGCTTTAATAGAAGTTAGGTCCAGTTTCCAGGAGAACTTGTTAAACTACAGCATGTAAATTCTTATTTGACACAAGGAAACTACTTGCATTTATAAAAGATTGTCCTGTGAGATGACTGATAAACCATGGCCCACTTAGGTGAGTATTGAATGCTCTCTGGAGGTGTTTCTAAATTCCCTGAGATTTTCTCCATTTGCTCCCTGAAAACTTGCCTGTGTTTTCTTATCCTGAGAAAAGCAGACCGCTGAATAATATTTAATTTCTCCGTGATGACAACACTTTCCTTGATCCTTGACTAATGGCATACTTTGCTGTTTCCTTGCAGTACTTCGGAAGTTTGCTTGTCATTTTCTGTGTAGAGCTTGCTTGTGGCGTTTGGACATATGAGCAGGAACTTATGGTGAGTTCAGAATGAGTTATACCACAATCTCAAACAGTATCCAATTCAGCCTTTTAAATCAGACATTTTAGCAGACCTTGGCATGTGATTATTGATTTTAGTGTTTATGTGATATGATGACAATTTGAATAGCCCCATAATTCTGAAAAATAACATTTTCTTTTATGTTTCAAAAGCACAGTTTAAAACCATAATTTGAAATATTTTCTTTAGTGTATGCCTTTAATTCCATGGAAGTAATAGACTAAAAATCGTTTATGTTCTAAAATAATTAGACCAACTTGAGTTAATAATCGCAAGGATTTGCATTTGCAGCACAAATTTGTTTGATAAATAATTTGACAAATAAATTTATTTGATAATGTCTGACCGCCTCGATAAAGTCTTGTAAAATGCCCTCTAAAGCAGTCTACACATACCTAGAAGGCCCCGTGTGTCTCCTGTTTGCAACAGGCTGAACCATCTTCCACTTTACGAAGAAGTGTGTTTGAAGAGTCGCTGTGTGTTTACTGCACTTTAGAAACACTCTCCTAGTTTGAGACGTGGCTCCTTGGAAATAACTTTTCAGCATTTTTCTTTCATTTCAAGCAAATGAAACCACGGACCAATTTTTATAGCTCTGTTTGAATGAATGAGGATGAGAATTTCTCCATCGTAAGATCTGACCAGTTATGGGTGGTTTTCAGCTTGCATTTCTCCCTTGTTCCAGTTGGGTCCCATTCCTTATTTAAAGGTGGCTCACTTCGTGGGTGTCAGTTTTTGCATTTCTAACCAGTGAAGTTGAGCACTCTTGCCTGTCTGTGAATGCAGCCTGTTTCTGTGGAGGCAGCTCAGGGTTTTCCATCATCAGTCCCGTAGAGTAATTCCGTTTTAGGAATACAGTCTCTGGACCCATATCCAGCAGGGCTCATCCAGGACAATTCTTTAAAATATGCACGAGGGGCTGGAGGCCAGAGGTGCTCAGTGAGAATGGGGGGGAAAGGCAGGGCAGGAGAGGGCTGCCCTGGGCATTTGTGTTTGTCACAGCGAGTCTTTCACATTTTCAGATTTAAGGACTCTTAAGAAGATAGGACGACGCGTATTTTGTATGTTTCAGGGAGCAGAGAGGCGTTTGGCCGTTGTGTAGTAAAATGAAGTCCTGTCTGGTACTGATGCAGCCCCAAAGATTCTGTGTTGATCTGTTGCCCTGCAAGGCTGCTTTGAACACTAAGTGGTATGCAAATGACGCCCTGGCTCTGTGCTACTCCCAGCCTATGAAGACCATCAAGAAGGAGGGAGAGTTTATCAGAGACTGAAAAGACAGGTTCTCACTAGTTTTCTATGAAGTCATGAACTTTCTCCCCAACAAAACCTCCCATACACGCAGGGATTCTCTTGCTGTCCTTGATAATCATATTTTCCTGTTGCCCCTAGAAACTTTGTATATTGAGGGGAGAGAAAAAGGAGCTTGGTTCCAGGGACTGGTTTTCTGTGCTTCATGGGTAAGGAGACAGTGAAATTTTTTCCTGTTTTCAAATAGCAAATTCATCTCCTTGCCATGGAAGCTGCAAAGACTAAATCTTATATAATTACTTTTTTTTTTTTTTTTTTTTTTTTTTTTTTTTGACAGGCAGAGTGGACAGTGAGAGAGAGAGACAGAGAGAAAGGTCTTCCTTTGCCGTTGGTTCACCCTCCAATGGCCGCCACGGCAGGCGCGCTGCGACCGGCGCACCGCGCTGATCCAATGGCAGGAGCCAGGAGCCAGGTGCTTTTCCTGGTCTCCCATGGGGTGCAGGGCCCAAGCACCTGGGCCATCCTCCACTGCACTCCCTGGCCACAGCAGAGGGCTGGCCTGGAAGAGGGGCAACCGGGACAGAATCCGGCGCCCCGACCGGGACTAGAACCCGGTGTGCCGGCGCCGCTAGGCGGAGGATTAGCCTAGTGAGCCGCGGCGCCGGCCTATAATTACTTCTTGATCCCCTTCTTTCAGCTTTTGGTTTTGTTCTTTTTGGTAATTTCAGGGTTTTTAGAAATGAGTTTATGCTCCATGGATTTTAAAGTGGATTGTGTACTCTATGTTTCATAGTAATATTTGATCAATCTCCTAATTATAACAAGTTCAAAATGAATTAAAGTGTTTGAAAGGGACTGTTTTGATCCTAATATAATTCTAAGAAAGATGAGGAAACTGAAAGGAATTTATCCTTGTTTAGATACGTACGTCCTTCTGCTCTGTGGAGGGACTGTTTACACTCAGCCTCTGAGTCTCGCGGCCCTGTGCGGGTGCAGAGCACCGCTTCAGTGGAGGGCACACAGCGCTGTTTTACTTGCGTAAATCTCACCCATTACATCACCAAGATAGAGCAAGGACTGTTTAAAAGTGTAATGTGGTGTGATTTTTTTTTTTTTACATTTGTCACATTTTTTATTGCTTCTGCACTCGTAACAGTGTGAATGAAAAGTGCCATTAAAGTTTATTATCTGCCAAATTTTGCAGAACTCTGCCTTTACATAGAATGGGCTTTGTGCTTTGAGCTGCTCCTTGCAAGGAACCAATCAATGTGTATGTTAGGTTATGGCTGGGTTCCAGGACTCTCTGCCAGAGCCTCAAAGGTCTCCTCTGTTTCCTTGCCACATTTGGTTTCAGATTGATTGTGGTTGCCATGAAGACACACTCTATATTTATTTTAGAACGTAAAATTTAAACAACCAATTGTTACATTGACTAAATCGGGAGACCTGACATGGGCTGCTACCCCATAATTTCTGTTTTACATGGACAGATGCAAACTTCCTCTTCAATATTCCTTCTGTAGAAGAATCTGTCAATAACGTGCTTTCAGCTGATGCATGTCTTGTGAGTTTTTTTCGCTTCCATTTACTTTGTGCTCAAAAGGGTAGAAGATAATAATAATCCATAGTGAGTACCTTGAATTTTGGTTAGTTTTGGGCTGGTTGAAGCCATATGAACTCATAGTGTCCCCAGTTAGCCCATCATTTGGGGAACAGAATTGTGTGTCCATATATTTGGGTGTTTTCCTTTGTGATGGATAAAAAAGAAAACCCAACAAATTAACAAACAAAAGTTGAGGAATTATTTCCTGCAGTCAAGAAGTTTTAAATTACTTCTATTGATATTACTGTTTTAAAAATAAGATTTCGGAGCCGCCTGCATGTGGGTGCAGGTTTGAGATCCGGCTGCTCCACTTCTGATCCAGCTGCCTGCTAATGGCCTAGGAAAGCAGCAGAAAATGGTCCAAGTGCTTTTGATCCTGCACCCACGTGGGAGACCTGGAAAAGGTCTGGGCTCCTAGCTTCAGCTTGGCGCAGCTCCAGGCCATTGAAGCCATTTAGGGAGAGAACCAGTGAGTGGAAGCTTGGTCACTCTCTTTCTTTCTCTCTTTCTTGCTGGAACTCTGCCTTTCAAGTAAATAAAAAATAAATCTCTTGGGGCCAGCGCTGTGCACAGGGGTAAAGCCCTGGCCTGAAGCACTGGCATCCCATATGAGTGCTGGTTCTAGTCCCAGCTTCACCTCTTCCCATCCAGCTCTCTGCTATGGCCTGGGAAAGCAGTAGAAGATGGCCCAAGTCCTTGGGCCCCTGCACCCTCATGGGAGACCCGGAAGAAGCTCCTAGCTCCCTGGCTTCAGATTGGTGCAGCTCCAGCTGTTGCAGCCATCTGGGGAGTGAAGCAGCGGATGGAAGACCTTTCTCTCTGTCTCTACCTCTCTCTGTAACTCTGTCTTTCAAATAAATAAAATAGATCTTTAAAAAAAATACATCTCTAAAAAAATAGGACTTCAAATTTGTCCCCATATTTTTACTCATCTCTCACGTTTCTCTGTTTTTTCTTGATCCTTTATGCCATCTATTGTATATCAGGCCAAGCTGAATTTAGGCCATAAACAAAGATAAATTAAAAATAGTATTTATTATAATATACCCCCGGCTGGCGCTGCGGCTCACTAGGCTAATCCTCTGCCTTGCAGCGCCGGCACTCCGGGTTCTTGTCCCGGTCGGGGCGCCGGATTCTGTCCCGGTTGCCCTTCTTCCAGTTCAGCTCTCTGCTGTGGCCAGGGAGTGCAGTGGAGGATGGCCCAAGTGCTTGGGCCCTGCACCCCATGGGAGACCAGGAGAAGCACCTGGCTCCTGCCATCGGATCAGCGCGGTGCGCCGGCCGCAGCGCGCTGGCTACGGCGGCCATTGGAGGGTGAACCAACCGCAAAGGAAGACCTTTCTCTCTGTCTCTCTCTCTCTCACTGTCCACTCTGCCTGTCAAAAAATAAAAAATAAATAAATAAATAAAAATATAATATACCCCCAAGTGTCTGTGGGTGATTGTGTTTATGAATCTATGAGTAGGTGGTGTCTGAGTGTGGTTTTGTTTATTGCTGTCTTACTTTTTATCTACAGGTTCCTGTACAGTGGTCAGACATGGTTACTCTGAAAGCCAGAATGACGAATTACGGCTTGCCTAGATACCGGTGGCTTACTCATGCTTGGAATTTTTTTCAGAGAGAGGTGAGTTCTACAGTTCCTAGGGTAGATAGTAGGGAATAAATGATATACTTTAAAAACAGATGTTCCAAGCTTTGGTTTTAGTAATTTTTGTGCTGAAAAAGTGATCCTATGATTGAGTTACCATTGGTGTGATTTTTTGTTGTTATTGAGAAATACATGAAGCAACCCCATGCCTGCTTTTCTTCCTGTGTATGCCACTTCTTAGTTGGTTCTTAAAAGTCATTTTGCCGAGACCGGCATTGAGGCACAACAGGTTAAGTTGCTGCTTGTAATGCCAGAATCCCATATCATATTGCTGATTCAAGTCCCAGCTCCTCTACTTCTCATCCAACTTCCTGTCAATGCATCCTGGGAGGCAGCAGATGATGGTTCAAGTATTTGGGCCTCTGCCACTCATGTGGGAGACCCAGATAGAGGTCTAGGCTCCTGGCTTTGGTCCAGTCCAAACTTTGTCATTGTTGGCAGTTTATGGAAGATGTCTCTCACTCTGTGCTTTACCTTTCAGATAAGTAAATAAATATTGAAAAAAGACATTTTGCTAGCCTACTATGAAGTTTCCTCTTTATGAGAATTCCTTGATGAATATTCAAGTTCTATTTGAATAGATCATTATTCCCAGCTTTCTCAGCTATCCATTTTTTAAACAATTTTAAGTTTTTGTTTGTTTGTTTGTTTGTTTTTGACAGGCAGAGTGGACAGTAAGAGAGAGAGACAGAGAGAAAGGTCTTCCTTTTGCCATTGGTTCACCCTCCAATGGCTGCCGCGGCCGGCGCACTGCGCTGATCTGATGGCAGGAGCCAGGTACTTCTGGTCTCCCATGGGGTGCAAGGCCCAAGGACTTGGGCCATCCTCCACTGCACTCCCTGGCCATAGCAGAGAGCTGGCCTGGAAGAGGGGCAACTGGGACAGAATCCGGCGCCCTGACCAGGACTAGAACCCGGTGTGCCGGCGCCGCAAGGCGGAGGATTAGCCTAGTGAGCCGCGGCGCCGGCCAATTTTAAGTTTTAAAAGATTATTCTCTTTTGGGAATCAGTGCATATATCATTAAAGGCATGAGCTTTCCAGGCAAAAAGGCCTTGGTTCAAATTCTAGCTCTAATGTGTACTATTAATTGACCTTCTGTAATTTACTTCCTTGTCTCACTTTCCTCTCCTGTAAATTGGGATCATAAGAGTACCTGCTTGGGTTGTTGAAGAGATTAAATAAAAATGCGGATTGGCAGTACCATCATGAAGTATAGGTGCTTTTAGTCTTCTTACTAAACTGCCATGTAGCACTGTACCCAACCATCTTCTTCAACAAGGACTATATTTAATGTTAAATAAAACATTATAAGGCCGGTGCCACGGCTCAATAGGCTGATCCTCCACCTGCGGCGCCAGCAAACCGGGTTCTGGTCCCGGTTGTGGCGCCGGTTCTGTCCCAGTTGCCCCTCTTCCAGTCCAGCTCTCTGCCGTGGCCCGGGAGTGCAGTGGAGGATGGCCCAGGTCCTTGGGCCCTGCACCCCATGGGAGACCAGGAGAAGCACCTGGCTCCTGGCTTCGGATCGGTGCGGTGTGCCGGCCGCAGCTGCCATTGTGGGGTGAACCAACGGAAGGAAGACCTTTCTCTCTGTCTCTCTCTCTCTCACTGTCTACTCTGCCTGTCAAAAAAAAAAAAAGTAAACATTATATTTAAATTTTTTAAATCTGGTGACTTGAAGTTAGCCATTCATCTTGCTTCCAGCCAACATCTTGTCTCGAGCAGTTTCCTTGTGATTGAAGGGACATTCTCAGGTGATCAAGATTCTGTTTCCTTTCATGTATCTGGACGAAACCAGAGCAGGGCCATGGAGCGTTTGAGAAATGGTGCCCTCTGTGATAGGTCACCAGCTCTCTGCTCAGTCATCGTATCCTAGTCATGGGCAGGAATTCAAGTCCAGGCCAATCTCCAGGACCTTTGTTTCACAGTGGTTGAGATGGTAAAAATGATCATTGTAACCCAGGTTTCCTGTTGGTGTCAGTGCTTCCTGACTTTGTTTACTGTGCATGTGTACTAAAAAAAAAATCACGAAGAGAAAATAAGGGAAGCCCTTAGGGAATTCACGGTGAGCTGTGTTCGGCCACTGTCCTGGGAGGAGCTCTCCAGGGCACTTTGTTTTTCTGGAACTTGTAGTGACTGTGATGATCCAAACAAGTTTGTTTTTTCCTGATGGTAGTGTGTAAGCACTGCTGGTGACACACCCTTGTTCCTAGAGCTGTCACATGGTCAGATCTGCCCTGTCTCGTACTCCGTTTCACATAAAGGGAGGTGGTTCGTACCTCTGAGGACCCTGAACCAGCTTGTTAGTGCCTCTTACACTCGTTTGCAATGAATGCCATAGCCAGACACCACAGACCGGGACTTCAATAATACAGGTTTCTTTCTCCCAGTTTTAGGGCTTGGCAGCAGTCAGGGATCAAGGTGTTGGTGGGGTTGGTCTCCGCTGAGGCCGCTCTCCTTGGCTTGTGGATGGCCGTCTCCTCTCTGTGACTTCACGTTGTCTTCCCGCTGTCCATGACTCCGTTTAGATTTCCTCTCCTGGAAAGGACCTCAGTCCTGTTGGATTAGAGCCCCTCTCCCGTCCCCTGCTCCAGTGTCCTTATTTTAACTCTGCGAAGACCCTATTCCCACATTCGGTCACACTCTGAGGCCCCAGGGGCTTGAATTTCAATGTAAGAATTTGGGTTAGGGGAGGACACATGTCAGCCCATAAAACCCCTCTTCCGAAATACCTCATGGAGCTGGGAATGACCTTGCCAAGCCCAGTTTTCTGACTCATCAGTCAGTGAAGCTTGATGACTCATCAATCACCTTGTAATGGACTCTTCCTTAAGATTTTTTAGGCAGCCTACCTTTGGTTGGCTGGGGGGAAGGGGAGAGTGTTTGACTTCTTGGAACACCCACACACCCACACCCTATACAGCAGTGCCTGGATTCAAATCCCAGCCCTGCTCTTGTTTCCAGCTTCCTGCTAATGCACTCCCTGGGAAACAGCAGGTATTGGCTCAAGCACTTGGGTCCCTGTCACCCACGTGGGAGAACTGGGTTGAGTTCCCAGCTCCCTGTTTTAGTGTGGCCCAACTTCTGCTGTTCCAGGCATTTGGGGAGCTCTTTGTTTCTGTCTGTCTCAAATAAATAAACAAATTAATGAATTAAAAATCTAGATTTAAAAATATATTTATTTATTTTACAATAGTGTTTGGAGCATAAACTTTGGAATAAATAGGTTCTGCTACATACTAGCCTGTGACTATGGTGAGTTGTTTGGCCATTCAAGGGCTTTGTTTATTCATAAGTGGAATGGTGATTTCACTTTCTAGAACTTGACACAGGGTAAGTAAGAGTGGTGCTAACCCACAATGTGGAATTAAAGCAGGTAGGGAAATGACAATGTGATGTCACCACAGTAATGTGTTGGCATGGTATGGGACTTACCAGGGAGTTTTCAGGAAAAGTTTCAGTACAAACTCTATCTTCTCTTGGAGAAGAATGACAACTATTTAAAAAGACAAAAAATAAATTATTTAAAAGAAACTTCAACACAGAACATGATGTGCTTAACCTGTTCAGAAAAGGCAGCTATGTGGAAGGAACACCTCACTTCCTGACACGGCCAGATGAATGGGCTTGTTCCACTGTGCGAGGAGAAGGAATCCTCCAAGAGCTGCCCTTGTGTCATCAACAGAGAGAGGGCTTGTGTCCTTAGCCAGTTAGAGAAATGAGTCTTCTCTAAGAGTAAGGATTTAAAAAGACTAAGTTGGAAATACAGTAGTTTTTTTTTTTTTTAAAACCAAGTGACGTCTTTTTACTTTATATTTTAAAGGATACTCAGTAAGTTATGTAAACTACGTAATGTCAAATTATGTTTGATATACTTGCTGATGGTTGTAGTATACTCATGGCTTTTAGAATTTGACTTAATTTGTGATGCTTATGGTCTATACATAGCTTTTAAAGCAAGTGTACAAAAGATAATACTAAAAAATGTAAAAAAGGGTTTCAAAATTTTAATATTAAATCTTTTAGCAATTCATCATTAATCATCCTTTAAGATGATTTGATTTCTTTTTAAAAATTAGATATTTAGGCATGTGTAGAAAATGCAAAACAAATGCTAGTGGTTTTGCTTGTCTCCTTTTGCACAAGAAGTTCAGAGTTTTTCAAAATTGATTTAAGTTAAGTTTTGAAGGGATGATGGATTGTAATATTTTAAGATGCAGGGCTCATTTTGGGCATACATTGATCTGTGGGGCATAGCTGATTGCCCTTGGCTAAGTTCTCAGTGACTGCCCTGTTCCGTGAAAGAGATAAGAGGAATCGTCCCCTATCCAAGGGCAGAAAATTATTCATCATGGCTAATTGTTTTGAATCTAATCTATAGGTGTCCTGAAGCAGTGCTTCTACACCTTGACCAGAGAAAGCTTTTGCGAATCTTAGGAGAGATGAGACAAGAGAAAGTATATTTTTCTTATTGTAAGAAGTGCAATATAGCTTTTCCTAAGTTTTACTTTATTCGTGTTATAGGTGCATCATTTCTGCAGATATAGTGATGGAATATGGTGGTTTAGTTCAAGAACCTCATTCAGTTGAGGGAAAATTAGTTGGCCAAAATTTTGTTCATTTTCTAAAGTTTTTGGAAATTTTGCTCATTAGAGAATCCAAGGCAGGTAACCTTTGCGATGTGGGCTTTGATCAGTCAGTTGTTCTATGGAGATTAATTGTGGAAACTCATGATTCAATATGTTGAGGAATTAAATAGTGACTAGGCAATATACAAATTTGACTAATTACTCTTTGTCATTAGAGGTTTAATAATAAGATAGAGGATTTCCACTATTTGGTTTACCGGTGTGTCTATTAAATCTGTTAGGGCAAGATGCCCTGTGCAGGTAGGGGATGAGCCTTAGTCGTGCCTGATTGGTTTTATGTGCTGTGGACATGATGGTTCAGACTTGTTCCATTAGAAGGCAGTTCACCGTTGGTTCCTTTACTACACTGCTCTCATCAACGCAGATGATATCACATGTCCTTAATGTGGTGGCAGGAGTGAGTTTAACTCTGAGAAATCTAAGGTTTAATCTGTAAGCCATAATACATTTCCATAGTTTCTGAGCCTGGGCGTTGACTCCCTTGCAGTTTAAGTGCTGTGGAGTGGTGTATTTCACCGACTGGTTGGAGATGACAGAGATGGACTGGCCGCCAGACTCCTGCTGCGTGAGAGAATTCCCAGGGTGCTCCAAACAGGCCCACCAGGAAGATCTCAGTGACCTTTATCAAGAGGTAAGACCCTACGTGGTTAGCTCACCATGGATAAAAGTGTTCTTATAGTAACTGAAGAATCAGCAGCATGCTGGTGAAATTTCCTTTTCTGTCTAAATATAAAAGGCTTTAGAATTTGTCTCTAATCTGTTTGGAGGATCACAATAAATGTTAAAAAAATCAATATAAGAATCTGCATGCCCCTCACATTTTAACACAGATGAGTAGCAAGGACTAGTTGGAATTTGAACTGTTTTGCTTAGAGTCAAGTTCTGTGGCTATCTTCTGGGGATCCCTTGGAAACAGACACATGCAGACAGGAGGCTCAGAATTTGGAGTTCCTGGGTAAAATGTGTATTTTAGGGCTTCCACAACAAAGCACAAATGGGAGGAAAGCCCTCACTAGCCTTAGAAAATACTAGGTATTGCTCTTTAGTGCCCCCTGCTGGCTTAAGATGGCTGTTGCCAATTTTAATTTTCTGGTTAAGTTTTATAAATTAGGATTGAAATCCTAATGTCAAAAACAACTGCATATTTTTGTCTTCTGGAAGACTTTATCACAACCATTATTTAGTACTTTTTTTTAGCAGAAGTTCCCCTGTTTCTTCATTTTTTAGTGGTGATTTTCACATTTTGTAAGCAGTGGAATCCTTTTCCCAAATTAAAATTTAGACCTACACTGTCCAGTATCATTACTGATACCTACAAGCGGCTATTTCAGTTAATTAAATTACACTAAAGTGTCAGTTCCTTAGCTCCACTAGCCACATTTGAAGTGCTCGACAGACACTTGTGAGGCTGGAGGCTCCCATACCGGGCAGTGCAGATGTAGGACATTTCCATTACTGCAGAAAAGTTCTACTGGGTGAGTCTTCATTCAGAATGGAAAGCTAAACATCTAGGGGCCAGCACAGTGGTGCAGCGGGTTAAGCTGCCACCTGCAACACCAGCATCCTACATCGGAGTGTCGATTTGAGTCAAGGCTGCTTTGCTTCCCATCCAGCTTCTTCTGCTTCTTCTTCTTCTTTTTTTTAAGATTTTATTTATTTATTTGAAAGGTAGAGTTACAAACAGTGAGAGGGAAAGACAGAGGAAGGTCTTCCGTCCATTCCCAGTCTCCCATGTAGGTGCAGGGCCCAAGGACTTGGGCCATCCTCTACTGCCCTCCCAGGCCATAGCAGAGAGCTGGATTGGAAGTGGAACAGCTGGGACTTGAACTGGTGCCCATATGGGATGCCAGTGCCACAGGCGGTGGATTAACCTACTGTGCCACAGCGCCAGCCCCCTCTCCCCTCATCCAGCTTCTTGCTAGTGCACCTGAGAAGGCATTGGAAGGTGACCCAAGTGTTTGGGCTCCTCCCATGCACGTGAGAGATCAACATGGAGCTCCTATATCCAGGCTTCAGCCTAGCCCAGTCCCGGTCATTACAGGCATTTGAGTAGTGAACCGAACCAGTGGGTGGAAAATCTCTTTCTCTGTCTCACTTTCTCTCCCTGTCACTCTTCCTTTCAAGTAAATAAAATAAAATCTCATATTAAAAAAATCTAAATCAGATATATGAAAAGCTACTCAGGATGGGGATAGGAAGGGACAGGATCATTCCCTAGATCTACATTTCCCTGAGTTCCTTGGCTTCACAAAGCACTATTGAAGACCTCTGGCTTAACATAGACTAAGTACTCTCCCATATGTGATATAATGACTATAAAGAGTAACACTCTGAAGTGAAATGCGTCAGAATTTATAAAGTATGCATTCTTGTATGTTTCAAGATAATTACCTTAGGAAGTTCTTTATTTTTCCCCAGAAATACTATTGTTCAAAATATCTTTTACATTGACTAATAAAGTCAGTTTGTAGCTTTGTACAGTTATTTCATGCTATAAGTTAATTAACTTGAATGCTGTAGTTAATGAACTAGAAGAATGCTATATCATCTACCGAAATGATCCATTGTACTCATGTTTTAGATATGAGTAATATTCGGCTGTTAAAAACATTCATCTTGGAGGACAAGGTTATAACCACTTTTAAGGGCTACAAAACAAAAGTGCCTTGGGCTAGGAAGACATGCCCCGAAGAGTGTCAAATGTTTTTGTTAGTTTTGAATATTTCCTTTTTTTTTTTTTTTTTTTTTTTTTTTTTTTACTTGAAAGAGAGAGAAAGACAACCTTCTGCTGATTAATTTCCCAAATAAATGCCTGGGAACTGGAAACTCAATATTGGTCTCCCACAGAGATGGCCATTACCTCCCAAGAGGCATATTAACAGGAAGCTAGAAAATAAGTGGAGTTGAGGCTCAAACCCAGGGACTCTGAAGTGAGATAGAGGTGGCTCAACTGTTGTCTTAACTCCTGTACCAAATGCCTGCCCCTTATTATTTTTTTTAAGAGTTTTGGGATTGCATTAGTTTGCTGGAGCGTCTGTAACAGTCTTACAAACTGCATTCCTGAGATGGATGGAATTTGTTGTCTGCCAGTTCTTGTGGCTGGAATCCACCATCAGTGTGCTGGCAGAGTTGGTTCCTTGGGAGGGCTGTGAGGAAGAATGTGTTTGCTGCCTCTTCCCAGCTTCTGCTGCTTTGGGGTCATCTTTCCTGTTCTGTGTCCTGTAGAAGCTTCCCCCTGACCTACACCCTGCATCATCCTGTGTGTCCTCCTTGTGTGTGTCCATCTCCCAGTTGTATTGGAAGCAGCCCACCTTTCTCCAGCATGAGCTCATCTTGAGTTAATTACATCCATGGCAGCCCTGTTTCCCAATCAGATCATTCTGTGCCCCTGGGTTAGACCTTCAACATATGAATTTCAGGAGGGCACAAGCCAGTCTGTGACAAAAAATACTGAAGCAACTGAATAACCCTGATTGTTTATTTAAAAGGTAATCAAAATACTTTTTTTCTCCTACTTCACACAACTACAAAGAGTTTGGATGTTATCGTTTTGAACATACTGTGTTTAGCAACATTTGGCTTTCAATGAAAAGAAATATGCTAGGTGTAGTTTACTGAACAAAAATTGTTGGACCAGTATATCTAGGTTCCTCAGTGATTATGCCACATTTTTTTAATTGTAGGTGAAAGCTAGAATTAAGGCACATATGGTCTACAGAGCAAGTTGGAATTAATTCTGATTTTAAATTATGGATTTAGTTGATACTAGAGAGGATCGACCTAAAACTGCAACAAAATCCTGCTTATCTCATAAAACAGAAGCCAGTACTTAATATTCTGTGATAATATGAAATGTAAACATAATTATAGATACTTAAATACAATATAATTCACTATTATGTGTTAAAGGAACAGATGATTACAGTTTAGATATATGTATAGACAAGTGCATTACAATCAAGTTTCTTAATGTGAATTTAATCCATGTGTTAGACTTTATCAGTTGCAAGTCAATATGGGAAATAATTAGACTTCAACACCATAATGTAATAATTTCTACCTGTTTCAATAATTAACAATGATGATGTGATTATAACCAATATCACTTTATGAGATTGGCAAGACCTAAGCCAATTTGCCATATCTTCCAACAGAGTCTGAATATGCATACTTTCTCTTCAATTTTACATTCTTTAGCTGAAAAGTGATCAATTAACATTTAATATAATTTTCTTGTAAAAATGGAACTCATTTCTATTAGTTTGCTACAGTTTTGACTAATAGTACTTTTATCATGGGATGTTTTACTTTCAGGATGTCTGTAATTGCTTATTCCATGATTTTTTTGGGGGGAGGAGTAAAAACCAGCTTTTCATTTTATCTTTTTTTTCTTAAAGATTTATTTGTTTATTTGAAAGGCAGACTTAGAGAGAGAGAGAGAGAGAGAGAGAGAGAAAGAGACAGAGAGAATCTTCCATCCATTAGTTCACTGCCCAAATGACCAGAACAGCCAGGGATGGGCTGGGCTAAAGCTAGGAGCCTGGAACTCCATCCTGGTCTCTCACATGGGTGGCATGGGTCCAAGCACTTGGGCCATCTTCCACTGCTTTCCCAGGTGTATTATCAAGGAGCTGGATGGAGCATCTGGGCTTTGAACTGGAACCCATATGGATTGCTGGCATAACAGGTGGTGGCACAACTCGTTGTGCCACAGTGCTGGCCCAGTTCCATGAATTTTAAAGTTAACGAAGCCACACTGTTGTACTTGTGCATAGTGCTAGCACAGATCACTTTGAAAGTTTTCTCATGTTTTCACGGAAAGACATGATGGCAAGCTGGCAGTGTAAGGTCTGAGGTATTCTTTTTTTTTTTTTTTTTTTTTTTGACAGGCAGAGTGGACAGTGAGAGAGAGAAAGGTCTTCCTTTGCCGTTGGTTCTTTAGACACAGATTTTCAGCTGAAATCAGTTTCATTGCATCAGAGTACTCTGCTTTTGCATTTTATAATTAATGATAGATGCTGATATTGGTAATGATTTAGTGTGTAATTTCATGCATAGTTGACTTATAAAAGTGGATCATTTAGTGGTTTCATGGCACAAGTACAACTAAATACATATTTTAGAAGAAGACTTAATTCCTCTCTGCTCTAGAGAGCACGTTTTTCCTAATTGCAACATATCTAGAAATTTTTCTGTAGGAAGGTGAGGAATCTCGAAGGAGAAATGAATAAATAGTAGCTGGAGGTATTCGGGATGTTTATTCTGAAGTCGAGAGCACTGCAGGAAGATATTTTAGATGTCTTTCAGTATTTCAAAGTTCATAACTCAGAACAGGAACTAGACTTACTCATTGTTGCTCCAAGGGCCAAAAGTTACAGGAAGGAAATCTTGAATCAATAGAAGGAAGACCTTGCTCATCAGAATCTGTCCAATTGTGAGACCAGTTATCTTGTAAAATATAGAGTGCCTCATCACTAAAAATATTAAAGTCAAGGTCAGATAACCATGTCATTGGTGATGTAGAGTGGGTTTTTAAATTAAGAAAGAATCTGGACTAGATGAACTCCAAGGTCCCTTTTATCTTTCATATTCTGTAAGCTCAGAGATAAGAACTGACATTCTTCCTGCAGTCTTTCTTCAGTAGTTTGAAATCAAGGAAATAAATCATTCTCAACCATCTGGTGGCCTGCCTGGTCCCTGACCCAATAATATTTTATGACACATTTTGGAACCTGTGAAAAATGATGGAGCAGAAATATGGCAAAATTGCACATTTTAGAAACATTCCCATCAGAGGTATAGTTAAATTTGGCACATAGCTCCTCAGATATCCATAATAAGCTATATACTTTTATAAAATTATAGGCTTAAAAGTCCCAAATGAAAATACCTCTCACCCTCGGTTTGGTTCCATACGTTCATTCATCCAAATTGTAACTGCCTAGTTCTAGTGCTATTCTGAATTCTGGGGACACAGTGGTGAATGTGGCTGACAACAGTCTCCCCTCTTCTTGCACTTGTATTGTAGTTAGGGATATGGAATCTTAATAAGAACACAATCCAGTAATTGAAAAAGATTCAAGTGGTGAGAAGCATTTGAAGACTCTTGACAAGGATGGAGTCTTGTTGGGGAGGAAGCTACATGGAATAGTCAGGAACGTGCTCTCTTAGGGGGTAATATTGGAACTGAGACCAATTATGAGGAAGAAGTGGCCATGCAAAGATCTGGGGACAAATCTTTTTGCCCTAGGGAATGGCTTGTGCCATGGTTCACCCTCAGGTGGCATTGACATGTGATTACTGATTGCCTGTTGTACCATTCTTTGGAACTGTCCAGGTAAACACAATCTCTAAATGCTGGGTGTTGGCTTGGCCTCAGAAATTAAGTTGGCAAAATGCAGATCTGGGATGCGTTTCTTCCTTCTTTCACCTGCTGAGTTTTTCAATCAATCTATCACTGAATGCTGTGTCTAATCATGATCTGGAGAAGAAAAGCACAGAGAAAGAAAGAAAATGAACAAACAGGGGTGTAGAGAAAAATAAGTAGTTTCAGAGCAAGGGCTTGTAACCTCTGGCCCATCAACCTGGGCTCATCTTGGATGGGCTCCAAGGGAAAAATAATTGTACCAATATTTTCCCCAGGATTGTATGTGCATTTTTTTCAGGAACTACAACCTTCATCAGCTCTTCTTGGGGTTCTATACCTCAAAGCATGAGGAACTGCAGTCCTATAGCCTCATTGTAGTGCTTGTCTCAGATGGAAAATGAGGCATGTTAATGCCATCTGCCCCTCTGTGTGCCTCCTCAAACAAAAGGGCTGAGAAATAGAACAGGCTCTCAACAGGCTCCACTTCAATGGGCTGATTGAAAATATAAAACAAGAAGGGACAGTAAATTAAAATTTTCCTCCAGAAACACTTTTTTTTTAAAATAATAAGAAATATCACTGTTAACATATATTAGCCATTTCTTCATAAAAAACAGTGTCCACAGAGTTTAGTGTAAGGTTAGACAGATAGACTCCCTCCATGCAGTTATGGGTCCTGGGGACACTTTTCCTTTAGATCCTAAGATGTCCTATGTTCCGTATGTTGTTTGAATTTCAAATACTTTTCATAATTTCCTTATTGACAAATAATGTTTCCCCAAACCATTTATGCCTCTTTGGGTGGTTAATTCTTCCTCCAATATCTAAAATAGTGAACAAATGAAAAAGAAGGGAAAGAATGAGCATGTGGATATGAAGGGATTTGACTTTTTCTCTGAGTTTTGGCTTGAAGGACAAAGAAAATGGATGATGACAGGTTATTTGTAGGTCACCAGTACTCACAGATGGCAAATGGACTGGTAGGGCCACTGCTCCAAGTTAAACATGGTAGCAGCTCATGGTGACGAAGAAGGAATTATTCTGTGACATTTGGTTTTGTTGTTGTTGTTGTTTTTGTTTGTTTGTTTGTTTGTTTGTCAGGCAGAGTGGACAGTGAGAGAGAGAGAGACAGAGAGAACCGTTGGTTCACCCTTCAATGGCTGCCGCAGCCGGCACGCTGCGGCCGGCGCACCGCGCTGATCCAATGACAGGAGCCAGGTACTTCTCCTGGTCTCCCATGGGGTGCAGGGCCCAAGCACTTGGGCCATCCTCCACTGCACTCCCTGGCCACAGCAGAGAGCTGGCCTGGAAGAGGGGCAACCGGGACAGAATCCGGTGTGCCGGCGCCGCAAGGTGGAGGATTAGCCTAGTGAGCCGCGGCGCCGGCTATTTTGTGACATTTGTTAGCCGTGGTGAGGATGACTTTATTCCAAGGATTACTACTGGGATAGAGGTAGGACCACTTTATCAGGGTCCTTCAGGGAGAGAGAGAGATTGGGCATGATTCTGAGTGTAGTGTGGGCAAATGGGAGTTTATACCAAGAATAAGGGTGGAAATCAGAGGGTAAAAGTTCACTAAGAGGAAACATCAGGGGTAAGAGGGATTCTGGCTAAGCTGATCTAATAGGATTCTTGCTGAAGACACTGGAATGATCAGACATCACTATCAGACATCACTTGGGGAATAGCAGTGGATAAGGAAGCTGATTAGGTACCAAGGATGGTCAGACATGAAAAATGGCAAATACTAACTAAACTGATTTATCAATATTCTTCCAAAATTGGACAGTGCAGAGATGAGCACTGATGTCCCAAACTCACAGTGTAGCTGAAGAAGACCTCAGGGGAGCCCAAATAGAGCTTGGTTACAACTAAACTTTGTCAGAGGTAAACCATGTGTGATGGGCTGTGTGAAGTTTCTGCTCTCTCAGTGGGGTGTTATATATAACCTGTGAACTGAGAGTCATGAATTCACATTCTCAGACCCCGCCCAGATTGAATCCTGGCCAAGCCTGTCTCCTTTGTACTCTACTGTGCTTGGCAAATGGCATTCGTTTTATAACCAGTATGTTTTGGTGTCTGGGAAGCACTGTAGGCACAGAACAGGGGTGATCCCTTTCTTTCCTATCACAGGGTGACAGCCAAGGTCCTATTACAAAAGGCAAGTTAACAAGAGAAAAATTACCAAATGATACATTTTTGGAAATTTATCTATTTGAGAGAGAAAGAGAGACAGAGACAGATTCCATCCATTAGTTCACTTCTCAAATACCCAAAGCCAGGATCCTGGAACTCATCCCAGGTCACTCACATGGCTGTCAGGAACCCCATTCCCCGAGTCATCACTACTGCCTCCCAGGCACTGCTATAGCAGGAAGCTGGAGTCAGGAGCCAGAGCTGGGAGTCAGGCTTATGTACTCTGATGTGGAATGTGGCGTTGTTACCTGCTAGGCTAAATGTATGTCCCCTTAATCATCTTTTTATATGACCTCATAGTCTTCAAAGGAAGTCCCCAAAACCCTGAGAGGATTGTTGGTTTCTGTACTTAAGTTTGATGAAGAATGGACAGTGGTGTAGAAATGTGACTGACAAAAAGGGTGTGACCTGGTGGGGTGGACTGAGTGGGGAGCTGAGCAGGGCCTGTGTGTGGCCTCTGAGCAGCATTGTTCCTCTCAAGTAAGGGGCAGGCCCCTTTCAGGAATGGGGTTTTATGACCAAACAAGCAGGTCAGAGGATTCCAATTCTTGTTTTCTTAAAAAGAGGGAAAGAATAGGAAAAAAGAGGAGAATTTTAAGGGAGTATTTGTTTGGTGTTATGAGTCGTGTTGTGATAAAGGATTCTGATGTCACCGACCAGACTTGGGGAGGAGGAATTTTGGTTTCTTTGACTTGGTTTGGGACAGAATGAGGGGCGAGACAGGAATACAGAGAAGGTCGGAGGAAAGCTTTGCCTCTGAGGCCACACGTTGGGGCGTCATTCTTCGGAGTCCCAGCAGTGTCTCAGCCTGCAATACTTTTTTATTAACACTCATCTCCCATTGATCCCTGGCCAGTTGGAAAGGTGAGCTAATCCTGAATGTTTGTTTGTCTGACTAAGAAAAGCGACCTTGAGTACAGACAGCACTGGGGCCCAGTGGATTTAGCTGCCACCTGCAATGCCTGCATCCTGTATCAGAGTACATGTTTGAAACCTGGCTACTCTGCTTCCAGTCCAGCTCCCTACTAATGTACCTTGAAAGGTAGAGGAAGATCCTCCTACTGCTTGGACCTCTGCCTCTCACATGGGAGACTAAGGTGGAATTCCCGGCTCCTGGCATTGGCCTGGCACAGCCCCAGCCATTCAGGGAGTGCATAGGAGCCATTAGGGAGTGACCAGCATCTAGAAGATCTCTCTGTCTTTCCCTGTCTCTCCCTTCAAGTACATACATACATACATACATACATAAACAAGAAAATAAGTTTTTTTCCTTAATAAGAGAAGCAACCTTTATAATTTCTTTTATTAAAAATTTTTTAAAAATTATTTATTTATTTATTTACTTATTTTAGATTTTATTTATTTATTTGAGAGGCAGAGTTATAAACAGTGAGAGAGAGAGAGACAGAGAGAAAGGTCTTCTGTCCACTGGTTCACTCCCCAAATGGCCGCTACAGCTGGAGCTGTACCGATCCAAAGTCAGGAGCCAGGAGCTTCTTCCAGGTCTCCCACGTCCAAAGGACTTGGGCCATCTTCTACTGCTTTCCCAGGTCATAGCAGAGAGCTGGATGGGAAGTGGAGCAGCCGGGACTAGAATCGGCGCCCATATGGAATGCCGGCGCTGCAGGCAGAGGATTAACCTACTGGGCCACAGCGTCAGCCCTCCTTTATAATTTCACATATAGCTTCTATATTTATATATTTACTCAGCACTTCTAAGCCAGAGATGGACACATGACAAAGTAATATTTGCAAACTATATTTCTAAGAAAAGGATTAATATCCAGAATATATAAGGTGCTCAAGAAACTCACAACAACAAAACATCCCAGTTAAGAAATGTGCTAAGGGGCTGGAGTTGTGTAGCAGATAAAGCCACACCTGCAAAACTGGCATTCCATGTGTGTACCAAGTCATGTCTTGGCTGTTCCACTTCTGATCCAGCTCCCTGCTAATGGCCTGGGAAAAGCAATGGAAGATGGTCCAAGTGCTTGGGCCCCTGCTACTCACATGGGAGAACTGGAATAAGCTCCTGGCTCTGGGCCTGGCTTATGACCATCTAGGGAATAAACCAGTAGATGGAAGATTGTATATGTGTGTGTGTGTGTGTGTGTGTGTGTATCTCCTCTCTCTCTCTCTCTCTCACTGTCAAATGAATAAATCTTAAAAAACAAATGGGCTAATGATATGAATAGGCATTTTTCAGAGGATGAAATGCAAATGGCCAACAGACTCATGAAAAGATGTTCAGGATCACCAGCCATCAGGGAAATGCAAATAAAAACCACAGTGAGGTTTCACCTCACCCCAGTTAGAATGGCTATCATCCAAAAATTTAAAAATAATGAATACTGGCAAGGATGTAGGGAAAAAGTATGCTAATCCACCATTGGTAGAATGTAAACTAGTGCAATGATTATAGAAGAAAGTATGAAGATTTCTCAGAAATCTGAAAATAGATTTATCATATGACCCCGAGATTCTACTCTTGGGAATTTACCCAAATAAAATGAAGTCAGCATATGAAAAAGTTATCTGTACCCCCATGTTTATTGCAACTCATTCACAATAGCTAAGATATAGAATCAACCCAGATGTCCATCAACTGATGCCTGGATAAAGAAGTTGTATCTATACACAGTGGAATACTACTCAGCCATAAAAATAATGAAATCCTGTCCTTTGCAACAATATGGATGTAGCTGGAAAAAATTATGTTTAGTGAAATAAGCCAGTCCCCAAAAGACAAATACCATGTGTATTCCTGATGTGTATTAGCTAATATACAGAGTACAAAAAATATATATGAGTGAAGGTAACATTTTGAGATTTCATTATTGTTTATACCCCTTGTGTATACTCCTTAGGAACAGTGTTTTTCTACTTGTTGAGTTTTTTATTTAGTGGAGGGTTAAGCTTGTGATTATTAGGTAAATTGAAAGTATGTCATTGTAAAAATTTTAAGAAAAATAAGAAAGGACGGAGAAGGGAGAGTGAGTTTGAGGGAGGGAGGATGAGGTGAGAAATATCATTATGTTCTTAAAACTGTATATATGAAATACATGAAATTCATTCCATTTATATAAATAACATTTTAAAAAATATGAGCACAAAAGGCTGTGGTGAGGAGTAGAATGTGGCCTTCTGACAGCTCTACTGGCTATAGGGTTGATTATATTACTCAGGTAACCTGCTTATAGGCTGTTAGTGGGATTCTTCTTTGGATCCAGTAAATGCTGTACCTAAAACCAAACAAAAATAGGGGCAAGAAGCACAAAACAAGAGCTTAGACCTCCAGTTAGATACAGACTAGTTACAGCAACATGAAGTTGCTCCAAACTGCGTGGAATGGATTCATAACCAGAGGCCAGAATAAGAGGTAAGAATTAGTCAATTTGGAAGTGGCTCCCACAAAGGATCTTGCATGGAGTAGGCAATCCTTAATTGCCATTGTTCTTGTTTAAGATGTGCAGTGGGTGCCCATAGTGGTGGTGGTAAGCCATTGACCCTTCAATTTTAAAAGATGAATAGGTGTTTTAACCACACACAGAAAATACTTGAATGGAATGACATTGAAAAGGGTCTTCCAGGTCAGGAAGGAATGGTGCCAAGTTCAAGCTGGAAGCAAGCAGGCACAGCAGGAGTGCAAGGCAAGAGTAGGGCATGTGACAGTGATGCTAAGGCAGGGGCTGGGTTATGGAGAGCTTTGTGTGTCCTACCAAGGCAAAGAGTTTGTACCAAAGTCTCTGTGTAGTTGCCAAATAAAATGGCTAAGCTGTTCAAAAATTTGAAGCTCTGTTGTGAAAAGAAGGCTTGGGACAGAGTAGTCATGGGATTTGGACTTATGTGTAATGAAACTCCAGTCTCTGCTGGCCACATACAGTGCCCCTTGTCCAGAGACGAAACCATAGCAGCTTTCAGGTGCAGTGGCTACGTAGATAGCATATTCTCTGTAGTTCCATTCTCAAGGTTCTTTTCTATGAAGTTAAAAATGCTTCCTCTTGTCTTTGTTGACTTCATTATCTTCTCTGTGTAGCTGCTGGCACAATCGGATTGACACTAGCTTGGGGTGGCTTCTGTTTCATCATTCAAAACCCTGCAGCATCAATTTTGGGGTTTGATGGGGGTATAGATGGCAGGCGATCACTCCGCTCTTCCAGCTCCACTTGATATAATCAGGTCTGGAACTATTGTGCCGGTTTTGCTCCAGGTATAAAATGCATTATTTTCTTTCACTCTCTTTCTTGACATAGTTCAATTTTAAGTGTCCTGTTCCCTATTCAATACACAACTAAATAGCATTTCCTCTTACTCTTTCCTGGCAGAGATATGCAAATTTTGCCCTTAGAATGCACTGGTATGAAATATTTAGGGGCTGGCACTGTGGCATAGTGGGTAAAGCTGTCGCTCCCCGTCTTCGTGGAGGAACGACACAGGACCCTGCGCTGTTCTTTTGTCTGCTCAGCCCTTCCCGGGTTTGCTGCTGGTTCTTCCCGGGTTGGCTACTGACCCTTCCACCTGCCACATTCCCCACTTCCGCAGGGGTGCGGCACACCGCCGGCCAGCTCTCTCGGGGGCTGCACAGGTGTTCCTCTTAGATATTCCCCTTAGATGTTCCTCATAGATGTTCCCCTTAGATGTTCCTGGTGCATGTTGTCTCTCTCCTCCTTTATAGTCCTCTTCCACCAATCCCAACTCTGCTGCCCACACGCCGAGTACGCTGCTCTCCTCCAATCAGGAGCAGCTCCTGCAGCTTGTCAAGTTGGTGAGAGGCAGCTGGGTAGAAGCTGTTGCCTCCTCTCCCAGCGCCATATTGTGGGAGAGCAGATGCATAGAATAAGTCTTAATTCCAGTAACTTAGTCTAGTCCGAGTTGCTCCCCACATAAAGCCACCACCTGCAGTGCCGGCATCTCATATGGGCGTCGGTTCAAGTCCTGGCTGCTCCATTGCTGATCCAGCTCTCCACCTGGGATAGCAGTAGAAGATAGCCCAAGTTCGCTCTTGGGACCCTGCACCCATGTGGGAGACCCAGAGGAAGCTCCTGGCTCCTGGCTTTGGATCAGCGCAGCTCCGGCCATTGCAGCCATCTGGGGAATGAAACAGTGGATGGAAGACATTCTCTCTCTCTCTCTCTCTCTCTCTCTCTCTCTGTCTGTCTCTGCCTTTCAAATAAATAAATAAATCTTAAAAAAAAAGAAACCTAATATACTACTTGGACCTAAAACAATTTCTCACAAAGTGGTGATTTCAGATTGTGCTTAAAAACATGATGTTGCTGTTCATTGTGGAGAATGAGATAAGGTAGGGGATTGAGGTAAGGATTGGCCCTTGAGGCTGGGAAATTAGGTTGGAAACTGTGGTGGTGCCTGTGATCTGAGGGCTGGGATTCAGGTGGTGGCCCTGAGAATGAAGAGGAGGGAATGAAGGTAAGCGATATTTAAGAGGTGGCATGAACAGGACTAGGAGAAGAATTGGTTGTGAGGAATGAGTGACAGGGAAGCTGTGAACATGCTTGTCTTCCGCTTACACCTGAGTTGATAAGAAGTCATTTATTGAAGGGATAGGCTGGGTTTGATTAGTTCCTCTTTGGAAATGCTGAGTTCAAGGTTCTTACCGGATACTCCAATGTCAGAAGCACCGTAGGCTGTGAGGAACTCAGGAGACAGAACTCAACTAGAGACATGAATGTTCAGTTTAACAGTTAGGAGAAGAGCTACTCAAAATACAATGGCTTATGGCCTGCATTTAGGGTAACAGTGAAGATTTTGCTTGGGATGTCCGCATCCCATATTGGAGTGTCTGGGTTCATGTCTCAGCTCCACTCCTGATTTTAGTTCAATTTCCTGCTAATGCTCACCTTGGAAGGCAACACACAATGGCTCGAGTACTTCGGTCCCTGCAACCCATCTGGGAGACCTGTGCTGAGTTCCTGGCTCCTGGCTTTGGCCCTGCTATTGAGTACATTTGAGAAGTGAGCCAGCCGTTGGGAGATCTCTATCTTGTATGTCTTTCTGGCTGTCTGTCTTTGTCTCCTTGCCTTTCAAAAGCAGAAATAGATTCCTTTAAGAACATGAAATGGCTTGACAGCTGGGAATTTATTTCTCTTTCACAAACTAGTCATCTGGTCCTGGCTGCCAAGCAGCTTTGTACAAGTTCATCCAGGGGCCAGAATTGTGAGCAACTTTGCCTTTTAAAATACTTGTCCTTCAAAGTTGCATTTTTTTTTTTTCCTGTTCCAGTCATGGTCAGAAGAGGGAGTGGGAAAGAACCCATCCAGTGCATGAAGACCTGTACTCATTTCCTCTGCTGATGTTCCATCAGCAAGGTCTCATGTAACTTACCTGTAAGGGAGGCTCGGAAATGTGATCTGGCTACGTTATTATGCTCCCATTATACAACATGAATTACTATGGAAGAAGTAGGGAACAGATTGGGAGAGATGGGGTGTGGACCATTAGCTTAGGCAGGTGATCTCAGTTTATATGATGCAATGACATCATAGGAGAAGGTAAGACCACGTAATGAGATGACATCATATGTGCAGTCAAGGCCAAAACTCTGGGAATACCCAAATCTAAAGTCATAGGAGGAGATGGCTATTACAGGCAAGACCTGTTTGTTCAGAATCTTTCCCATCATTCTGTATGAATGCTCTCCCACCTGTGGGGAGGACACCTGTCACATGAGGATCTTCAGGAGTGATGAGGGTGGGCAGAGAGTTTACCTTCCCAGGATTCATTGTTTGATTTGGGGAAGAGGAATTCTGATTTCTACAACCCATTTTTGGGGAATGATAGGGTTGGAAGAAAGGAGGACAAGAGAGAGTTACAGAGACCCTGTCAGTCTTCTTCAGTTCAGAATTACTCAGCATGCCCAGGGTGCCACACTTTGGGAGATTGTGTTCTGAGCCACAGGCATGTACATTCAATTGTTCAAATAGGATACTCATTGTATTCCTCAATGAGCAAGTATTTTATGTATATTATCTCATTTAATTCCTAAAACAGTTTACAGATCAGAGAAGTGAGGCATAAAGAAGCAAAGTGAGGTCAGCATTGTGGCACCGTGGGTTAAGCCACCGTTTTTGATGTCCGCATCCCATATCAAAGTTCAAGTTCTATTCCTGGCTGCTCTGTTTCCTATCCAGCTTCCTGCTGATGTGCTTGGGAAGGCAGCAGATAATGGTCCAAATATTTGGGCCTCTTCCAGCCATGTGGGAGACCAAAATGAAGAGTTCCTGCCTGCTGGCTTTGACCTGGTCTAGCCCTGGCTGTAGTGGGCATTTGGGGAGTGAGCTAGCATATGGAGAATCTCTCTCTGTCTCTCTGTCTCTCTCTTTCTGTCACTCTTCCTTTCAAATAAATACATAAATGAATCTTTTTGAAAAGATGTTAAGGCCGTGGCTCAATAGGCTAATCCTCTGCCTGCGGCGCCAGCACACTGGATTCTAGTCCTGGTCGGGGTGCCGGATTCTGTCCTGGTTGCCCCTCTTCCAGGCCAGCTCTCTGCTGTGGCCCGGGAGTGCAGTGGAGGATGGCCCAGATGTTTGGGCCATGCACCTGCATGGGAGACCAGGAGAAGCACCTGGCTCCTGGCTTCAGATCAGCATGGTGCGCTGGTCGCATCGTGCCGGCCGCAGTGGCCATTGCTGGGTGAACCAATGGCAAAGGAAGACCTTTCTCTCTGTCTCTCTCTCTCACTGTCCATTCTGCCTGTCAAAAAAAAAAAAAAAAAAAAGATGTTAAATGACAGCCTGTGTCATAAAGCAGGCAATCGCTTCTCAGCCTTTGGCTAAGATAAAGCAGGCCAGTAGTTGAGCTTGAATTTATTTCATTCAAAAACCCATACTAGTAAATAAGTAAAAATTTCAGAAAGTGGAATACATGCTCAGGAGAAAGCTAAGTGTTTGCAGAATTTTTCACTTCTAAACATTATATCCCTTATCTATTAAATGAAATATTAGTAGTACCTATCTCACAGTAATACCACAAAGATCAGTTGAGGTACTGCATGAGGACTGCTTGGTATCCCACTTGCACTTAATAAACACAAATCTTCAATGCACTGTGGTGCCTGGTGACAATACTCACAGTATTCTATTATGATATTTATTGAAAAATTAGTGATCTATGATCAGGTTATTAACTTGCTAAATTGCTCCTAGTTTTGTTTGTATACATGTATACATGTATACAATGTTCTGGTTTATATGTTTGTATACATGTATACATTTGTATACATGTTCTGGAATGTATACATGTTCTGGTTTATATGTTTGTGCTGGCTGAAGGTCAATTTTAGGTCAAGTTTTTTGGAACTTGGTCTAGTTTCCCACTTTCCCTCTAACTTATTAGAACATTAACATGGAGCAAAGGGCTCCAGTGAGACAAAATATTTGCTCAATCAAGGGGATTATGTAGGAACTGGTTTCTCAATGATAGCGTTGGGCGCTGGGTATTCAGTGCAGTGGTTAAGATTCCACTTGTTATGTCTGCATACCATTTTGGAGTGCCTGGCTTTGAATCCAAGCTCTGCTTCCATTTCCAGCATTCTGGGAGGCAATAGGTGATGGCTCAAATTATTGAGTTCCTGCTACCCATGTGGGAAACCTGGATTGAGTTCCGGACTTCTAGTAGTAGCCTGGTCCAGCATCAGCTATTGTGGGCGTTTGGGGAGTGAACTGCAGAGAGCTCTCTCTGTCTCTTTGCCTTTCAACTAACTTAAATCAAAAATAAAACAGAAAATGTTGCCTTCTGGCTTTTCTGACTCAAGTCTCTTTATAACCACATTTTTTAAAAAAAAATGAAGAATATTCAGTGAATGCAGTCTTTTAAATGTGATGATTCTGCCTGGAGATACAAGGAGCTGTCATAGATTAAGAAGTAATAAGATATTTTTTCGACTTCATTTCCTGTGCATGGTTTAGTTAACTTTACTCTTAAGCAACAGTGTCCTACAGTGATTTTATTGCTTGCTGTTTGATTTTTTTGCTATTAATTAAGGAAGCATTTGTTTCCCTACAGAGTTTAAGATTATCAGGGGAGAACTTTTAGTCCAGCCTGTTTAATGCTCTTGAACTTGTCATCAACTTGTGAACGGTTATCATTCACTTCTTCCCTTCTAGAAGAAATAGGTGAAGACTATATTTGTATCAGATAATTAACACAGTCATTTCAATTTTTAGAGTCATGCTTATTTTAAAAAATCAGTTATAGAAATGGCAGGACTAGCATGAATTGGCACCTAGCTTTTATTTACACTTTATCTTCCTAAGCACATTAAAAGGTCACCTGACTTTTTGATGTGGCCTGAGAATATTGAGGACTGCAAAGCCATGGGTGTTCTCCAATTTTAGAAACTCATCTTGGAGATAGATCAGGGAATAATTTCAAGTGTATAATTCCCTCGAGTGAAATGAAGCATCCTGACATGCCTTCAAATAGATTCCAGGAAATGCAGGCATTAGTGTTTTTCCTCTGATAAAGATGGTGTTATTATTTACAGTTAGTAGTTGAGCAGAATTTTAATGTTGCAGCAAGTAAAGTAAGTTGGCCAACATGTCTTATTCATAGCTTTGTATTATCTGAGGATATTAACATAGGGCTAACGTGGCTTTATTGAGGAAGAAAATATATTCAAGTAAAATCAACTTAAAGTATTTATTTTGAGAAAGGTGGATAAGTATAATTCAGTCCTTTCCTATGTGAATAAAGCACCCTTTGTGGAATAGAGTGCAATTTTGATCTGTAACATTTCTGTTTCTTTTGACTCACTCAACAGAAATGTTTGTTTATGCAACTAAATACCTATGAATGGTACAATAGATTATATAGAAATCTATATTTTTTCTGTACACATAGTGTCTTTCTTTTCAGCAAAACTGTCCAAGTTTACACTGAAATATGTAAATCCTATGCATATTTGACTCAAAACAGCTCAGGGTTGTATTCAGATTGAATTCCTTGAGCAGGGATGCTGCAGAGTTAACAGTAAGCCCTGGGGCTGTTTCTGTGAAGAATTTAGAGTGACTGAGGGAAACAACCACCTGAAACCGAGAAACCTGGAAAATTACTGAATGTCTTCTCACGAAGAGGAATATTATTTTAGAAAGCTGATCCTTTAAGTGTTTGTATAAAAGATTTAGTGATACTCAGCATGATATCTGATATGCCCCCACGTATCTACAATGCCTGGGAGCCATCAGGAAGTATTAAATTGTGTGCACTCTAGTGAATTTGTGTTTTTATTTATATTCACACCTTGTATCTTTTTATTAAGTGGAAGATTTAATGCAGCAGACACCACAAAGATACAATGAATTAGTAATAAAATATAAATAGAATTGTAAAGGCAGGGTCAAAGGAAAGAGTCAGCAGGCATGCATAACAAGAAGGTAAACAGAGTTGCTGTACTTGAGTTTCCTACTTGCCTCTGAGCTCTCTGACCGCCCAGGTAAACAGGAGACACAATTATCTGTGTAATTCTAATGTCAGGATGGCAACTATTTGAAAAGGGAGCACAATTCTGAAGTGTTTTTTTAATTGTTAAAAATCTTTATTTATATTCACTTATTTGAAAGGCAGAGATAAACAAATATTCTATTTGCTCATTCACTATCCAGTTGGCAACAGTAACTGGATCTGGGCCAGGATGAACCAGGAGCTCAGAACTTGGTCCAGTTCTTCCATGAGGATGGCAGAGATGCAAATACTTGCCGATTTCATTTGGAAGCTGGAATTGGAAGCAAAGTCAGAACTTGAACCCAGGCATTCTGATAACTGATATTCCAAGCGGTGTCAGCTTCTATGATGAACACCTGCCCCTAAAGTATTTTTTTTTTCAAGAGACCTTATATCCACTGCTTTTAAGTTATCTAGGAAGAATGTCTTTGATATTATTTCTCATACATTTTATAAAGCAATTTCTTACAGTGCTCGTCAATACATGTCATTGAACTACACCTCTGGGGAGAATATGCAGGGGCATTGGTTAATATATTCTAAATTGGCACATTATGGTGGTCTAGTTTGCTGTCTAGAAATAAATTACTTAGGGGCCAGGGCTGTGGCTCAGCAGGTTAATGCCCTGGCCTGAAGCGCCTGCATCCCATAGGGGCGCCAGTTCAAGACCTGGCTGCTCCACTTCCGATCCAGCTCTCTGCTATGGCCTGGGAAAGCAGTAGAAGATGGCCCAAGTCCTTGGGCCCCTGCACCCATGTGGGAGACCCAGAAGAAGCTTCTTGGCTCCTGGCTTCAGATCGACACAGCTCTGGCTGTTGCAGCCATCTGGGGAGTGAACCATCGGATGGAAGACCTCTGTCTCTCTGCCTCTCCTCTCTCTGTGTAACTCTGACTTTCAAATAAATAAATAAATCTTTAAAAAAAGAAATAAATTAAATTGATTTATTTTAAATAATCTGTGGATAAAACCTAAGTATAAAATATAATTTAATGAATTTGGAAGACAAAAATGAAGACTGAAATTCTGCTGTGATTGAGAGGTGTGTGTTTCATAAACAAAAGGAGGGAGTGATAAGATTAATAAGTCATTGTAAAAATTTAGGAGTCTAGTAGGACCTTTACTTTGACTAAACCATGCTTGCCTACCTCCACATGGAGATAATCTTCAGGGACCAGTGATCAGGGAGGAAGCCAAGTCCCAGCCAATGACCAGTGACACACCCATGCCATCCATATCTATCTACTCTTCTGCAGGACCTGAAACCAATCCCCCACCACCACCATGCCCTGCCCCACAACAGACTTGAGGGTCTTAATATTTTATTGCACTGTCTGATTTTTCTAGGATAGAAATCGATGTCATTTTTTAAAAATGCTTTGACAAAATTAGCACCATCCAGATAAGTTGGTGATGAAGAAGTGTATGTATTTAGAAATTTTGAAGGAACTAGGAATATTTAGTCTGAAGAAGAGACTAAGGAGTGATGAACTCTTCAGATAGGATTCTGTCTAATGGAAAAGGGATGGGTTAAGAGCAGAACCAGATTAAACGAGTGCTTGGTAAGAAGGCAGGTTCCCATGAGGAAATGTTTCCAAAGAGTGCTGGGACTGGCACTGTGGCACAGTGGGTTAAGCTGCTGCCTGAAGTACTGGCATCCCATACAGGTGCCAGTTCCAGTCCCAGCTGCTCCACTTCTGATCCAGCTCCTTGTTAATGCGCCTGGGAAGGCAGAGGGAGGTGGCCCAAGTGCTTAAGCCCCTGCACCTATGTTTGAGACCCAGAAGAAGCTCCTAGTTTCGGCTTGGCCCAGCCCTGGCCATTGTGGCCATCTGGGGAGTGAATCAGCAGATAGAACATTCTCATTCTCTCTCTCTCTCTCTCTCTCCTTTTCTCTCTCTAACTCTGCCTTTCAAATAAATAAAAAGATCTTAGAAACAACAACAAAAGAATTAGCGTTATATCCATGTGGGCAGGGCCGTCTAGTGAAGCAGGGAGTACCGCTCTTTAGAAGTGCAATTTCATTGGTTGCTTTTTATTTTTTTAAAGATTATTTATTTATTAGAGAGTAGAGTTACTGGGGGTGGGGGTGGGGGGAGAGAGAGAGAGAGATCTTCCAACTGCTGGTTCACTCCCCAAATGGCTATAACAGCCAGAGCTGGGCTGATGTGAAGCCAGGAACCAGGGGCTTCTTTCAGGTCTCCCACATGGATGCAGAGGCCTAAGCACTTGGACAATCTTCTACTGCTTTTTCAGGCCATAAGCAGAGAGCTGGATTGGAAAAGGAGCAGCTGGGACATGAACCGGTGCCCACATGGGATACTGGCGCTGCAGGCAGAGGCTTAGCCTACTGCATCGCAGCACTGGTCCCCCCATTGATTTCTTTTTTCCTGTGTATGAACCATGTTGATTGCCTCTTCACATGTCTTGTGAATGTGTGTTGTAGACAGTTGGGCATTTAAAATAATGCAATATGATAAGTCTGGAAATCAAATTATCCTCCTCTCCAAAGTTGTTATTGTTGTTGCTTATTTTTTAGTTTAATGACATTTATAAACTAATTCTGTAAAGTCTGAATTCTTTGTTGTGTGTAGCCGCTGGAATCTCTCTTGGTTATCTCAGTGGGAAGTTCATGAGTGAGCTGAGATTTCCTTAGATACCTGGGACCAGTAGGTCTCCCAGCTTTCTCCGAAGCACAGAGCCTCAAGCTTACCAGAGGTGAGATCTTGGGGCCTTCTAGGGCTTTGCTGAGCACGTGCACGTGTCTGGGCACGTGTGTAACTTTCTAGATCCCCACAGTGTATCAGAGCTTTGCCAAGCCTGCCATGAACTTCTCATTCCCCAGTTTTTCCTTTTAAGCTTTCCAGTTAGCCCGTGTGTGCAGCTATTACCCACTGCAGCAAGGATCCGTGGTGTCTAACAGCCTCTGATTGCCTTTGGTAATCATCCCCAGAAAAAAAGGTTGTTTTGAAGCTGAGCTCCAAGTAAAGGCAAAGAAAGCCAAGCCCATGAGTGGGGTATTCCAGGGAATTGCCAGACCTGGCGGATGAGGGCAGTTCTCTGGGAGCTGGGCTTTCAAGGAACTCCAACCCCATTGTGCACCTGTGGTGGCTGCCAGGCTGCCCATTGTCCCCATGATTGTGGAGTGTTTGTTTGCACACCAGCGGACACAGCTGGGGAGGTCTGGGAGAAGAGAGCAAATTAAAATCCACAAAGCTTGCTGCTTTTTGAGAGCCCAGTGCTTTTCTTGACTAAATGCTCCTCATGTTGCTACAAGTCTTTGAGTAATTTCCAGAGTTCTGAATAAGGTGATTTTGAGGGTTTTTGTTAGCACTTTTATTGGTCCTCTGGAGGAGAGACTGTTCAGAGGCCTTTACTGCGTCAATTTTGCTGACATCACTGGCCCTGTGGAGGACCTTTTTAGCGAGGCTTTTAAGAGATGACAGTTGAACTCACTGACTTCCTTGGGCCCTTACCATTCCTGAACATTCAATATAATCTCATTTCAAACCATCCTAGATGATGCAATTTCTTGTACTTAAAAAATATGATTGTTTAAAATAAATTTGAAACAGATTTTGCATGATGCCAAAATAGGAGGCATGGTAGACTCTACTTAGTTATCCATTTCTGCTTTGTTGCAGTCACAGATTTTGAAAAGAAATAATATCATTTTTGCAGTTTCTCAATTTAAAATGAATTAATCTAAAGGAGTGTGAGATCTTATGCCAACTAAAAAAAAGAAATGTGCAGGTAAAATTTAAGCCCCAGAAACTGTTGAAGAGGTAAGAGTGAAATGATCATTGACTGATAGTGTCTCACAGGATGCATCATCAAATGTGTGTTTCTTGATAGCTTTGTCTTTCTGTAACGTGTTGTTTTTAACTATAGTACCATCTGTAAATCAAATCTCCAAGGGCTGATTCTTTCTGTCTAATTGGAATTTTCTATTCTTGAGTAGTTTACTCCTAGTTCTGAAATGTATTGTAATTGTTATTACCAAAATATTTGTATGTCTGTGCTCATTCTTTCTTTATTCATTAAAGATACTCCTCTGTAGTAGTAAGTACTGAGAACATAGGTGAGGAATCAGCTAAACATAATGCAAGATGGTTGTCAATCAGTTTCTTGAAAGGTATGAGGATATGGTGCCACTTTACCTAACAATGGTGTTAAAAAAAGAGTCCGGGTAAATTAATATTCCAGATGTCTAAAGTCAAGCCTTCTCAACTATTTTTGGGGTAACTATTTCCAAACTATGTCAAATACTTCTCTGCTTAGCAAGGAGGCTAGTAATCTAATGCCTCAGTACCACATAATCATTCTGGATAGTTAGTCATTATCCTGACAAACAGGGATGCCCACATGGTTCTGGTAGTCAAGGGGCGTTGCTTTAGTACCCACTGGGGACACAATGCTTTGCTTTTAGTGTTTTCACACTCTTACAAAGCCATAGTTTTCCACTAATATATGTTGGCCACAGATTTCTCTCTACATTAAAAAAAAAGATTTACTTGTTTATTTGAAAGGAAGAGAGAGAGAGAGAGAGAAAGAGAGAATGAATTCCATTGCTTTCCCAGGCATAATAGCAGGGAGCTGAATCAGAAGTGGAGCAGCGCAGACTTGAACTGGCACTCATATGGGATGTTGACATTACAGGTGGCAGCTTAACTCACTGCACCACAATGCCAGCTCCTCTCCATACATTTTTTTTTTTTTATTTTGACAGGCAGAGTGGACGGTGAGAGAGAGAGAGAGAGAGAGAGAGAGACAGAGAGAAAGGCCTTCCTTTTCCGTTGGTTCACCCCGCAATGGCCACTGCGGCCAGCGCGCTGCGGCCAGTGCACTGCGCTGATCCGAAGCCAGGAGCCAGGTGCTTCTCCTGGTCTCTCTTGCAGGTGCAGGGCCCAAGGACTTGGGCCATCCTCCACTGCACTCCCAGGCCACAGCAGAGAGCTGGACTGGAAGAGGAGCAACCAGGACAGAAGGGACTAGAACCTGGGGTGCTGGCGCCGCAGGCGGAGGATTAGCCTATTGAGCCGTGGCGCCGGCTCTATACATTTTTTAATGAGAGTATTTAAACCTGTGGACTGACACACAAGTTAAGAGCTAGCACCTACTGGGCTCTTACCATGCACTAGACATCATTCTAAGTGTTGAAATGTGTTTATTCATTTAATTCTCCTAATATCCCAAGTATAACATTATTAACTGTGTTTTCAGATGAGAAAACTGATGGACAGAGAGATTAAATAATTTTCTCAAAATCACATGGTTTGTAAGCAGCAGAGCTAGGGTTTGAATCCAGATTGTTGGTCCTGTTCATGACAACAGTGATATTTTACCGTGTCATATAAAGATGCTTGTTAGAGTTACATGTAAACAGACATGAGGGGGTTTTCTAGGATATCTGAGTGAATGTTTTTTCTTTGAAAAATACCTGAACTTTAGTGAACATTCTATTTTGGTTTCCTGCAGAATGTATTGTATATTTCTTTTCAAAAAGATAAGGTGGCCAGAGAAGCGACCTTATTAAACCAATGTTCTGTATTATTAAATCACAAATATTTTAATTTTACTTTAGATGAAAGTGAAAGCTTTAAAATCAAGTTCTTGTTTGGAGATCATTTTCCATGGATGTATTGCTTTTCTGCATGTCTTGTGAACAGAGGCACCGGCTGTGTGTTTGTTCTGGACTATCTTTGCAAGCATGCATGGATAGAACATAGCCTTGCCGATAGAGTGTCCGTCTTCATAGAAAAGAGGTTTACGGGGCGGGAGCTGTGGTGCACTAGGTTAATCCTCTGCCGCCGGCATCCCATATGGGCGCCGGTTCTACCCGCTGGCGGTTGCACCTCTTCCAGTCCAGCTCTCTGCTGTGACCCAGGAAGGCAGTGGAGGATGGCCCAAGTGCTTGGGCCCTTGCATCCACATGGGAGACCAGGAAGAAGTACCTGGCTCCTGGCTCCTGGCTTCAGATCTGCGCAGCTCCGGCCGTTGCGGCCATTTGGAGAGTGAACCAACAGAAGGAAGACTTTTCTCTCTGTCTCTCTCTCTCTCACTGTCTGTAACTCTACCTCTCAAATAAATAATAAAAATAAAAATCTAAAAAAAAAAAAAAGAGAAGGTTTATATCTTGTCCTATGTAGTCTCCACAGTCAAGGACAGTTATGCTTACTACCCATTATGAAAGATTAGGATTCCCTAAGCTTGGGTTCCTCTTCCATAATACTCCCCACTGTACATGCAGGCATCATCTAACCTTCTTCACATATTATGGCAATGGCCATGGCTTTGATTAATAATGAACTTCTTTGTCTCTGTCTTCTGTCAGTATCCATGAAACAGTAGCAGGATAATTTGTTAAGTTACAAGTAGAATAAAATCTCAAATCTTCAAAGTTATAGATAATGCTCATAACCATAAAATATGGCCCTAGATTTTCACTTTAACTTAGAATCCTATTCCCTTTAGAAGAGTGAGTTATCATTTATTGGGGGTTCACCAGAATAAAGGCAGGTAGCATATCCTGTAGTTACCTGAGAAGGTAACTATAACAGTTGTGAGCCCCATCTACCCCTTTTTCTGTGTTCCTCTTCCCCCCATTTTTCCATGTCATAATTTCTCTTTCTCCTACTTTTCCCTTCCTCTCCTCTTTAGTCAGAGGTCTCTTTTGCATCTGCCTTAGGCCATCCTTAGACTTTGTCCTTAACATTAAATGCAAACAAAAAACTTGACAAACTTTTATAAGGCTGGTATCTCTAGCCTATAGGGAAGCTGAAGTTACGTTTCAGACTTTTTCCTGGTACAGCTAGAAGTTGGGTCATGGAAATAATTGTCCCACATGTATTTCTCCTTTAGGCAATGGGCAGCAGCCTCTCTCTCTCTCTCTGTCTCTCTCTCTTTCTCCCCCACCCTTGTGTGTGTGTGTGTGTGTGTGTGTGTGTGTAGGGGTATATGTTGATTTCCACCTAGCAGCAGACTTGGGAAACTCCAATGAGCTGTCATCCAATGGTGAACACACATAATAAAACATTGCTTAAAAAAATTTGGTCAGTCTAGATCACAAGTCAGCAATCTATGGCCTGTAGGCCAAATCTGGTATAGTGCCTTTTTTTGTGTGTAAAGTTTCACTGGAACACAGCCACACCCATTCATTTTCGTATCATCTATGGCTGCTCTTCTGTTACAATACAGAGCTGTGTAGTTGCAATGGAGAGTGCATGGCCTGCAAAGCCTTAAAGATTCATTATCTGGCTCTTACTAAAAAGCTTTGCCAACCCCTGTTCTAGATGTTGGGTTTTATACCAGTTGGTTACAATTTCAGATCTCAGGAAAAACAAATGGAGTGAGTTCTTTAGAATCAGCTAGCCAACCTTCATAAGAGATATACACTTCCCTCTTTCTTCCATCTTCACATGGGCTTTCTCTTTTGCGGGTCACTGTCTTAAACTTTCTTATTCAAATTGTTTGATCCTATTAGCATATATAGATGATTTGTTTCTACTTAATATTTTTGACCCTAAGTAACATATCCGAAATAATACTGATTGTGTTATTTTTCTTACAGGGCTGTGGGAAGAAAATGTATTCCTTTTTGAGAGGAACCAAACAACTGCAGGTGCTCAGGTTTCTGGGAATCTCAATTGGAGTGACACAAATCCTGGCCATGATTCTCACCATTACTCTGCTCTGGGCTCTGTATTATGATAGGAGGGAGCCTGGGACAGACCAAATGATGTCCCTGAAGAATGATACCTCCCAGCACCTGTCATGCCACTCAGTGGAACTGTTGAAACCAAGCCTGTCCAGAATTTTTGAACATACATCCATGGCAAACAGCTTTAATACACACTTTGAGATGGAGGAGTTATGAAGACTATCAAAGGAGGAAACCACAGATGTGTTTTATTGGATCTGAGAATTTTTAAGCACATCGTTATATGCTTCAGAAATTTGTAGAAGTAAAGATGTTGTCATAAAAGAATGCCTAGGCATATAATGTTCTACACTTTGCTAAGAAGAGGGGACAGTTTCATACTGGAGGTGACCACTAGTTCATGATGGATGCCCGTTATAATGCTGAAGACAGATCAGATACCCTGATAACACTCTGTAGCACATGTAAGATTATTACTGAACATAGTTGTTTTGAGGTGATGTGATTTGTTCAGCATTTCTGCATCCATGTAAGTGGCCACATAGCTGGGATTGGAGCTACAAAGTGGATTTACTTCTGCAAGCTAGTATGTAAAGTACCAATTCCCTGCTAACATAGGAAGTTAGTACTAATGACTTTTATTACTTGGTGGTGTATTCCTTTGAGGGTGAATAGGTTATCCATAGACTTTCAAAATTGATGACTACCTGAATGTGACTTTTGCTGGTTACTAAAATATTCTTACCACTTACATTAGCAAGCTAACACGTTGTCTTAAACTGATCAGGGATCTATGTGTATATAAGGCTGTGCTGTCTGTATAATTCAGTAGCTTTCAGTTCTTCTAATGTTAAGAATAACAATTGTGAAAAGGATAAATTTGTCCTGTATAGCAACATTATTTTTAGCTTTTCCTGTTAATAGAGCTTTAAAATTCTGTCTTGGGTTTATATTACATACATAACTATTAATTTAAATGCTTAACCACTAATTTTAAAAATTACCAGTGTGATAAATAGGAATCATTATAATTCAGAGTACAGTCTGGTCTCTGGGAAGTATTAAAAAATTTACACGTAACTTGGTTGGTTTAGCAAAGACTTGGATGCTATTTTTCTCTAAGATTAAGGCTCTTTTTAATACTAAACACTTCTGAAAAGAGCTTATTTTTGTCTTCTCCAAACAAGAAGCAAAAGTCTCCAAGTCTTTATAATTCTACAGAAAATAATGTTGTTCTACAGAAAAATACTTGTGAGAATCATAAAAATAAGTGACGATTTACCTAGATATTATGTTTGCTTTATTTCACTGATTAATATACTGTGCTGAATTACACAGATTTTTAAATTTTTACAAGAGTAAAATATATTTATTTGAATGGGAAATGTGCATTTTACTGTATTTTTTGTATAATGTTTATTTCTCAGAGTATGGGAAAGAAAATTAAAACAAGTACCAATAAATATTTTCTAGAGAGTAATAATCTGTGTCTATTTTTAAACACTACAAGCACTTTTACCACTGGAGAGGATTAGCAAGAAGAGAAAACTGTGAGAAGGAGTGAATGAAAACAACATCAACAATTTCCAAATCAGGACTTAATCAGTAAGAATATATGTCTGCACTGAGGAGAGACACAAAGTGCCCTTTGACTTTTCAAGTTTGCTTTTGACCTAAATGATAAATAATCTGGTTTAATGTAACAGAAATATGCTTCTTGTGTTCATTTATTTTCTCAAAGTTTTATATCCCAGTTTTTATAGCTATTAATTTTTAAAAGAAAACTAATCTGTGGAATACAATTCACTGCCGAAATTAACTGCGGGACTTAGAATCTTTCATACATTTAAATGAAAACTGAGTAAATTAGTTGCTGAATCAGAACCTTAACCATTCCTTTTCACAGTTCCCTCACCGCCCCAATACCCCATAATTTCACCTAAAATACCCAAGTAACGGAGACAGCTGTGAATTTAATTAGAATAATTACTTGGATAATGGTCTGATTTGACTGTTTCTGTTTTGATGAATCTCAGAGTCACAGGAAGAAGAAATATATTTTATATTGAGCTCAGTAAAAAAGTCCTCAAATTATAAAATAAAAGTTTATTTCTACGTTTTTAGGCTTTAGATATTTTGATATATTACCTGATTTACTGCCTTCTGTAAGAGTCAACATAAATTTAGACAATCATCTTATATATAATAGATGTGCTTCATGGGAGCAAGCGACATTTACAGCAGTGGGGTCCACAAAGGCCTCTTATGGTACCAGCGCACCTGGAATAATAAAACTGCAAGGAACTTCAAGAAGTGTAGTTAATGCTGTCGAGCTGAGGGAGTTCACTGTTTGGGTACATTGCAAACAAAATTGTTAACTGTTTCTCTGGGAACTTTTAAAAGCTTTCTTTGGTAAAAATCACCATTTTTTTAGGGAAAATTTTAAGATTATTTTTGGACTGGTTAGCAGTCAATTCGGAGTGCCCTGGAGACTCAGAGATGGCAGTATGAGATAATGTCTGTCCTTAAGCACTGTAAAATCTGCATTAGAGACACTAATGCTAACCACACAAAAAAGAAATACAGGAACATGCAGTGGGTAGAGGGCCAGGCTTAGGAATGAGAGACAGCGAAGCCTGGAATCAAGGCAGCAACACCAAGGCGATGGCCTGCGAGCTGGATCAGGAGGACTCGTTCTTGAACATTGTACGAATCACAGCTCTGAAGTTCAACAAGTGCACCTTATTTGGGTGGCCTGGCCTGTGGCTTAGTCTGGGTAGAAAGCACATAGCTTGTGTGCAGAATCAACATGGTATAGCACATGAGTGAAGTTTAGGTTTGGCGACTTCATTCTTTCAGGGTCAGTGGAGAGCGGCTGAAGTGTTTGCAGCAGGTGAAGTAGTGTGCGTTTCAGAAGTTTACTAGCTTAGCTGGATGAGAAAGTGCAAACAGGGAGACAGGCACGGTTACACAGTTCCCCAAGGTGGGCCATCATTTGCTGTCGTCTAGGTAAATGGTGAATCTGGAGTTGTACAACACCAAGACTGGACGGATTGCTACTGCTGTGGTCCTGCAGAGAAAGATCCTCACCAGGGGTGAGTTTTGTGGTAAGCTGCTGAATCGGATGCCTGCATCTCCGAGTGACTGGGATTGAGTCCCACCTCTAATTCCAGTCCAATTTCCTGCTAATGCATACCCTAGGAGGCAGCAGAAGATGGCCTAGTGCTTGGGCCCTTGCCACCCCCGTGGGAGACCTCGAGGGAGTTCCTGGCTCCTTTCTTCAGCCTTGCCCAGCCTGTGCTGTTGCTAGCTTTTATGGAGTGAACCAGCAGATGGAAGATCTCTCACTCTCTGGCTCTCCCTCTCTCTTTGTTGCTCTTCCTTTCAAATAAATTAATAAAACTTAAGGGGTGGGGGGGGGGGGAAGATCCTCATCAGGACAACAGAAGCCAAACAAAAACCAAAAAAACAAGCTGCAACAACAACAAAAGCCCAGGATGCTTGAAACACATTACAGGCCGGCGCCGCGGCTCACTAGGCTAATCCTCTGCCTTGCGGCTCCGGCACACCGGGTTCTAGTCCCGATCGGGGAGCCGGATTCTGTCCCGGTTGCCCCTCTTCCAGGCCAGCTCTCTGCGGTGGCCAGGGAGTGCAGTGGAGGATGGCCCAGGTGCTTGGGCCCTGCACCCCATGGGAGACCAGGAGAAGCACCTGGCTCCTGCCATTGGATCGGCGTGGTGCGCCGGCCGCAGAGCGCCAGCCGCGGCGGCCATTGGAGGGTGAACCAACAGCCAAAGGAAGACCTTTCTCTCTGTCTCTCTCTCTCTCACTGTCCACTCTGCCTGTCAAAAACAAAACAAAAAAAACCACATTACAACAGGGGGACTCCACCAAAATGGGCAGCACATTGACCTTGGAGAGTGCAGAAAAAAAGCAAAAGAATTGAAACTTCTAAATGTGTAGCTGGTGAACTGACAGTGGTAGGAACCTCAGTGGAAGACCGGAGGGGAACGAGTGTGTGGGAGGTTGATTAATCTGGTGTGGACACAGGGGTCGGAGATGCCTGCAGGACACGCAGATGGAGATGTCTACAGGCAGCTGTAAATTCCGGTCCGGAGCTCAGGAGAATTCGTGTGGAGCCTGAAAATCATTATGCATTGCTTTCCCATCTCAGGAAGCCTGACAGAAAATGGGCTGAGAATCAAGTCTGATCGGAGGAGACTCTTCAGCCGGATGTTGGAAGGGCTTCTCTTTGTCTGAACTCCCACTCCCAGGGGTGAGTCATGGGAGCTAAAGAGATGAGAGGTGATACACCACTGAGTCTCCTGTAGCAAAAGGGGACGCCTCCTGTCTGAAGGTGCTGCCCACTGCCGCTGCACCCAGTGCCCCTGCTTACGATCATCTTGTGACTTACGGGTGGATTCACCTGTCCTGTGAACTGAGTTCTTCACTTCCTCACATCCAAGCACATCCCGGACACACGTACACACGTATGTGAGAATCTTGGGTAGCCTCTTGAAAGCTCATTTCTGTTCTATTTTCGTATATTAATCGCCATTGTTCTTCTTCTTTTTTTTTTTTTTTTTTTGCAAGGCAGAGTTAGACAGTGAGAGAGACAGAGAGAGAGTTATAGACAGTGAGAGAGAGAGAGAGAGACAGAGAGAAAGGTCTTATTTCTGTTGGTTCACCCCCGAAATGGTCGCCACAGCCAGCGTGCTGTGCCGATCTGAAGCCAGGAGCCAGGTGCTTCTCCTGGTCTCCCATGCGGGTGCAGGGCCCAAACACCTGGGCCATCCTCCACTGCCTTCCTGGGCCACAGTGGAGAGCTGGACTGGAAGAGGAGCAACCGGGACAGAATCTGGCACCCCAACTGGGACTAGAACCCGGGGTGCCGGCGCTGCAGGCAGAGGATTAGCCAAGTGAGCCATGGCGCTGGCCTCGCCATCATTCTTCATCTCCCTTTCGTGGGTGCCCACCAGGTACCAGGCACGTGGTGCGAGGTGCTTCATGCAAGGTTTCTCTGCTCTTTACGGTTCTTTGGCAATTTGCAGACATCATTAGCCCCATTTTACAAATGCAGGGAACAGGAGAGGGAGGAGGAAGAAGGGTTAAAGCATGGGTGAGTGGGAGGTTAGGTGTGTTCCTAAATCTGTGTATATAAAATACATGAAACTTGTATACCTCAAATAAAATTAAAAACAAATGCAGGGATTCTCAGGGATTGAGTAAATTCATTTTCTGTTTCCTCCCTCTCCACTTTGGGATACAGCAGCTTACTCAGCCTGAGGTGAGATTCCATAGACAAGCCAGATTCTCCTACATGTGAGTCAATATCTCCAGGCCTGATTGGTCTCCAAATTCTATTACTTCTATAATTTCTTTGCCTCCCACTGTTCTCCCCAGAACAAATCCAAATTATCTAAAGCTTTGATGGAAGGCATAAATTATTCTTTTCTCCTTACCTCTTGTCTCCTGTTGATCTATCGTGTGCACACACACACAGAACCAAATTAATTTCCTTCATCAAACTTTATTGAGGTGTAAAATGTAATGTATGTTTGCATATAATAAATACACCTATTCTAAGTATTCAGTTAATCAGTTTTGATATATATTTGTACTCATGTAACCACAACCACAATCAAAACATAGAACATTTCAATGCCTCCAAATTCCTTTTATCTCTTTATTGTAAATCCTGCAAAAATCCATTCCTAACCTCAGGCAAAGCCGATTTGCTAAATGTTGCTCAAATTAATTTTTGCAAAACACAATTCTTGTCCTATCACATCCTTACTTAAACACTTTCAGGGGTTCTCTGTTTTATGTATGACAGGATGGCCCAATGCATTGGTGCATATGTTGTTTATGTTGCACACTGGGAAAAATGAAGGTCAGAGGAACTGGCTGTCCCAGATCCTCACTCACATGGTCCCCAAAGCCTAATCTACTTCTGCCTTTCAGGTGTCAGGGTAGACACTGGGGAATGTTAAAGAGAAGGAGGCATGGCTATTCCTTTTGAGGACATATCCGGAAGCACATATCACTTCTGATCACTTCTCACATCTGTAAGGAAGCGTTGCAATAGTCTTTGTTCAGGGACCCCACACTGTCAGTTAAACCAGGGAATTCTTGGCTCATGAAAAGGGGGAATGATGAGTGCTGATGTCTGTGGGGAGCAAACCGGACTAGACTGAGTTACTGGAATTAAGACTTATTCTATGCATCTGCTCTCCCACTGTGGGGAGCAAACCGGACTAGACTGAGTTACTGGAATTAAGACTTATTCTATGCATCTGCTCTCCCACAATATGGCGCTGGGAGAGAAGTAAACAGCTTCCGCACAGCTGCCTCTCACCAACTTGACAAGCTGCAGGACTTGCTACTGATTGGAGGAGAGCAGCGTACTCGGCGTGTGGGCAGCCGAGTTGGGATTGGCAGAGGAGGACTATAAAGGAGGAGAGAGACGGCATGCACCAGGAACATCTATGGGGAACATCTATGGGGAACATCTAAGGGAACCCGTGCAGCCCCCGAGAGAACCGGCCGGTGGTGTGCCGCTCCCCTGCGGAAGTGGGGAATGTGGCCAGGGGGAACTGCCCTTCCACGGAGGTGGAAGGGATAGTAGCCAACCCGGGAAGAACCAGCAGCAAACCCGGGGAGGGCCGAGCAGACAGAAGAACAGCGCAGGGTCCTGTGTTGCTCCTCCACGAAGAGGGGGAGCGACATAATGGTGCCGTGACTCGGATATGAAGCCTAGGCAGGGTTTAGTGTCGTTCCCCCATGAAGACGGGGAGCGACATAATGGTGCCGTGACTCGGATATGAAGCCTAGGCAGGGTTTAGTGTCGTTCCTCCACGAAGAGGGGGAGCGACAGATGTCAACTATCAATTCTCTGCCACACTCCTTAGTGCCTGCAGAATAAAATCTTTCTCTTGAACCTATGCTTCTAGACCTTTACCCTCACACGGGCCAATTTTAATCCACTCATTTTCTCAAACACTCCACATACCCTTTGCCTCCTTGATTTTTTTTTTCCCCCTCAGGAGCCAGGTACTTATCCTGGTCTCCCTTGGGGTGCAGGGCCCAAGCCCTTGGGCCATCCTCCACTGCACTCCCTGGCCACAGCAGAGAGCTGGCCTGGAAGAGGGGCAACCGGGACAGAATCCGGTGCCCCAACCGGGACTAGAACCTGGTGTGCCGGCGCCGCAAGGCGGAGGATTAGCCTAGTGAGCCGCGGCGCCGGCCTGCCTCCTTGATTTTATTCACACCATGAACTTCCCTGACAGTCTCATATCCACAGGTCCAACTGTGCTCAGCTCTGAATTCCCAGCACAGCAGCCACTTCCGACCTAGAACTTCCCCGACTACTCCAGCCCCCAGCAACCCTCCTCTTATCACAACCTCATTTGTTTCCATGGTACCTAGTTTGGTTCTTGTATCTTCTGTTTTATAATATTCCATTTATTTTGCTTTTATGTTTTATTTGCTTGCATGTTTGGTCCCCCTTGAGAATAAATATCATGCTATTTTTTTCACTCAACATTTGGCATAGGCCTAGGCAGTACGTCTTATGTATTGGTTGCATGTCTACTCACTGTGGGTATAAATTAATATGTGCATGAATTATGAGTGAGTTAAATGAATCAAAAGTCATTTTTGGAAATGATTCCAACAAGGAGAAGCCACTGTAAGGAGGCCATCTGTTCTTCCTGACTGGGACAGAGGACCCAGGGTTATCATGGGCTAAGTACTCATTTAGCAATAAATGGATGTAGATTGGATCTGCAGAATGCGTTTAGAGCTCAGCCAAGTCTTATAAATGTCTGAGTGAACTATCAAATTATACTTGTGGTCTAATAATGTAATAGTGCCTGAGATTTATAAAATGCTTTTACTCCTAACCCCAAATCCTTTAACTTTCAGTCCACATTTGTTTGACTGGTGTGTACAGAGTAAAAGCTGAGTGCACAGCTCTGACTAAATCCCTGGAGAATAAGAGATCAGAGGAGACCAACGCTAATTTTGCAATTTATGTGTGACTATAGGAAGTAACTTAAAAAATGTGACATCCAAAACAAATCTGCAAGTGCATCCAACAGTGTTTCATTTACACTTTTCATAGTCCCAGCGGGGTCAGTTTTGTAACAAAGATAAAGTACCTATGGACAGAGATGTCAAAGAACATGCCCCAAATTACATGGCAAGTAATTACTGGAATTTAAACCAGGGTTGTCTCTGTTCAAAGTCCATGGTCTTAACTACTTTATCAGAGAGCTACTCTATTAATGGATTTCTAAAATTATTCTTAATTTTGTGGCCACAGCACATTGATATTTTAATATATTAGTGTATTTTGCTAGCTGGGATTTCTTTAAGAGTTTTACACATGTGTTTAAAATTATTTTCATTTATTTTGTGCATATGAACATCTTCATCTTTGATAGATATTGTATTAAGGACAAAGTAGAATCTTTTAAATATATTTATTTTTAATTTAATTTAATTCTTAAAATTTGGGAGATATACTTTTCATCTTTAATTTTGTAAGATAAATAGGTTCTTTATCTGTGTTTCTCTATCACCATTTATTTCTGTTTTTATTTATAAAGCAAGACCTGAGATCAGTATGCTGCTTCCAAGAATAAGTGCATCCAGAGTGAAGCTTAAAGGTATTTCTATAAATATTTTCAACACCCAAAAAGTTCAACCTGTTTGACATCAATCAAACATTGTGAGGCACACTTAAAATTAGGGTAATCTGATCCACAATGAGAAGGCAAAGATCTACTGAAAGAGTAGTTATAGAAATTCAGTAGAGAAAGGGATGATGTTTTTAAAAACCTGATTTTCATTTCATTTCAAAGGCAGAGAGGGGAGGAGAAGGGAGGGGGGCCTGGAACTCAGTCCAGGCCTCCCACATGGGTGGCAGGGACCCAAGCACTTGAGTCTTCATCTGAAGTCTCTCAAAGTGCACATCAGCATGAAGCTGGATTGGAAGCAGAGGAGCTGGGTCACACACAAGACTCTAATAAGGGACGCGGCCATCGCAAATGATGACATAACTATTGTGCCAAAGACCTACCCCAGCAAAATGCTTCTAAAAAGACTCAAATAAAATTTTTAGAAATAAAACTATAATATATGACAAGAAAAATATGCTAGAGTTTATAGCAGATTAGTCATTGCAGAAGGAATGTTAATAAACTTCAAGATACTGGCCGGCGCCGCGGCTCACTAGGCTAATCCTCCGCCTTGCGGCACCGGCACACCGGGTTCTAGTCCCGGTCGGGGTGCCGGATTCTGTCCCAGTTGCCCCTCTTCCAGGCCAGCCCTCTGCTGTGGCCCGGGAGTGCAGTGGAGGATGGCCCAAGTGCTTGGGCCCTGCACCCCATGGGAGACCAGGAGAAGCACCTGGCTCTTGGCTTCGGATCAGCGCGGTGCGCTGGCTGCAGTGCGCTAGCCGCGGCGGCCATTGGAGGGTGAACCAACAGCCAAAGGAAGACCTTTCTCTCCGTCTCTCTCTCTCTCACTGTCCACTCTGCCTGTCAAAAAATAAATAAATAAATAAATAAACTTCAAGATACATACAGCAATATGAACTCTACAAAAAAGAGAAACATAGTCAACAGTGGAAAGAGTACATGTAACTGGGGTCCTCCAGGGAGAGGGGCATTAGAAAAAATTGAATAAATAATAGAAAAATTTCCAAATTTGATTAAAAAATCCAATATTATCAAAGAACTTCAATCTCAAGAAACAAAACTATACAAAGCCAAAATATAATCCATTTGCTTAAAATAAGTGAGACATAGAAATTGCTGCAAGCCAAAGAAAAGTAATATTAAATAGGGAGGAAAATCATAAATATTGTAGTTAATTGCTTAACAAAAACACTGTATTCATTATGATCTATCGATATATCATGTCAAAATGAAAAAGTGAGAGCAGACTTTCAGCCTAGCAGTTAAGATGCCAGTTGCGACACACATGTCCCAGGTCAGACTGCCTGGGTTTGAGGCCTGGCTCACACCTCACTCTAGCTTTCTGCTAATGCAGACCCTAGGAGGCAGCAGGTGATGCCTCACGTTCTTGGGTTTGCACCACACATATGGGAGACCTGGATTGACCCCAGTTTTTTCCTGGCCAAGTCTCAGCCACTGAAGTCATTTGGGCAGTGGCCCAGTGGATGGCAGCTCTCTCTCTCTTTGTCTGTCTGTATCTCTTTTTCTCTCTTTGTCTCTCTTTCACTGCCTCTCAAATAGATAAGATAAATAAATAAAACTTTAAAAAGCCCCCAAAATGAAATTGTACACATTAAATATGTTCATTTTGTTTGTCAATTAAGCCTATCTTTTAATAAAAATGGGAGGAACAGTTACTGACAGTTTTCTCAATAAAAAAATGAAGAAATCATCATGCTTTCCAATATTTCTCATCTAACTTCTTAGATTAAGCTGATATTATTGCTTATACTCCATTTATTATTAAATATTTTATATGACATTAGTAATTGATACAGGTAAGCATGATAATGTCTGCATTTTATTTTTAACTGTATTAAGAATACTTTTTCAGACTTAACTTGCTACTTCATTGGTTTGATTTCTCATTGTCATTCCTTGTAGGTAGAGCTTTGCTTCTCCCAGAAACTTTAAGCAATCAGAAAGCATATAAGAATGGTACAGGTTTTTCCATGTCACTCATTGATGAGTACTTTTTAGTTACTTCATCATGGCAACGTTCTTGAATCCCATAATCATTTTTTCTCTAGACATTGTGTTGATTTTGAGCACCAATGTCCCATGAATTTGAGGCTGCATATCTTTTACAGTTTAGGCTTGAGAGTCACACAGCGTCCTTTCTGCTGTGTCCTGTTGCTTGTCACGAGTGAGCAGAAGGGGAAGTAGACTGTGAGCCCTGAAGGTGGGAGTGCACCGTTCTAGAAGAGTCCTGTATAATCTGCCGCAAGTGCCTAACGTGGGGATCAATTCAGCAGAGATTTTTAGAGCAGGTTATCATTACCTAGATCTATTTTATAATTTTCCTCAAATGCCGACCCAAACTCTGATAGTGTTTGACCCCTGTTTTCCCATGGGCTTACTCCCAATTTGCCTGTTTGGACTTTGATTCACATCCTGTCTTGTTCCCACTTCAACCGGATGTACTGGCCTGTGCTTCGCTGGCATCCCTTCTTCAGTATTCATTATTTCAACTGACTAATCTCCATGGCCAGTGGTTAACACTTTCCTAAGACCTGACTTAATTCCTTCTGTTTTCGTTGAAAGCAATTTCACCTGCATAGAGCTGAACAAACCAAACGCTGACCTTGCTTTTCCGTCTGATCTGTTAGGGACCTGCCTTAGTGATTCAGCCAGCCAGGCAGTCGGGTGCAGCACCACTTCCATTGCTAAGGATTGTAAGCCATCTCTTCTGTGCTTCCAGGAAAGACTCCTTGTTATTCTTAAGGGAAGATTTAACTAATAGGCCTATAAATAATAGTCTTCGGTTGATCTTCCAGGAAAGACAGAAAGCAGCTTTTGGTCATGGGACAGGGTAAAGGTCTCTCTGTTTTATAATTCACTGTTCACAAGCTCATATGTGAAACAGTTAAAAGGAAAAGAAAAAAGCCATTTTATAGAATTCAAAATTAAGCCTTGGTCTATTACCTTTTGTATATTATGGACTAAGGATGTAAAAGTTTAACTGCCTTTGTGTTAAGTTTTCCACACATGCATAACTTAAAAAAATCTGTCTCTCTCTGGAAAGCCGTGCTCTGGAAAAATTTGAAAAATAAAATTCCCATAGTAAAGGTTGCTCTGTTATCCTGCATGAGATTCATTCAGAGTCAATCTAATAATTAGATGCCTTAGGATGATTCCTCATCGTTTCATATTCTCCTCTAGTTTTTCTTGGAATTCATCTTATTTTCTCTTGCCAAGTTTGTGTTCCATTTGATTCAGTTCAGCAAGATGTACTGAACATCTATTATGTAGGACAAGTTGGACTGGATACTGTGAAGATCAGATGGAAATGTGCAGTGTAATCTCTACCCCAGGAGACTCAGAGTGGAGGCAGGGAGAGCAGGCGAATGGACGTGAACAGTCACCTAGTGCCTGGTACAGTTTCTGACCCAGTGAAGGTGCTCTGTAATGTGTGAGCTGAACTAAACGAGGCCAAACAATGGTACAAGGCCAAATGTAAAAGTATCTGATGCAAACACAGGTTTTGAGAAAGTAAGACCAAGGCAGGCTCAGATTCTTGGCAGGTCATGAGATGGGGTGGATTTTGATAAAAAAAAAAACAATGAGGACGATATTCCTGGTTAGGGAAACTACAATAAGTAAGAGCTGAGCATCATGAAGTGCAGAAAGCTCAGACCTCACTCACTGCTTTGGCAGCTACCGTCTGATTTCATCTCTGTGAACGTTCACTCTTCAATGGCTGGCCGTCTTTTGGACTTTGGCTTCCTCTAGCCCTACAAGTGTTCATCCTTGTAATTCCCTGAGTAACTCCCTTTCTACTCAAAATTCCTAGAGGGGAGTTCCCTTTCTTCACGAATCCTGAGAGGAAAACACATTTAGATAAAGAGGGTGTGAGCCATGACTGAGACGGAGCTGCACGCTTGCACGGGTGTTGGAGAAGAAGTGGAATCAATAAAAGACATGGAGAAGGAATGACCAGAAAAATTAAGGAAAAAATGAGTACATCCTCTAATAGGAGTCAAATGAGGGAAAAACTGTGAGGTAAGAACTGATTGGGGGTTTTTTTCAGCTAGAGGAACAAAATAGAGAAAAGGAGATGGTTCATTGATATTTGCAAAGGTGAAGGACACCTTGTAGGCATTTGGTTCTTTTGTGATGGCGTTCCTGCAACTTAATTTCAAATGCAGTTAGAATGATGTTATTAAAATAGTGGATCATCATGACATTTGGTGGAATGGTCCAAGGATCCAGATCCCTGGAACCTGGGTTTGACAAAATGCAAGAGAGATGTGGAAGCCCCACAGTTAATACAGGGAAACCACAATACTGTCCTTGCCACATGAAGCAAATTACTGTGTGGTGTTAAGTATTTGGTCTAGAGAAAAACATTGACTAGATTACTAGGGACATACATAGCTTACATATGAAATTACTTTATTAAAAATGTATTGATTTGAGAGGCAGAGAGAGAGAGAAAGAGAGCTTCTGTTTGCTAGTTCACTCAGTCCCCTCAGTGGTCCAGGGTTGGGCCCAACCAAATCTGGGAGTTGGGAACACAGTCCAGGTCTCCCACGTGAGTGACAGAGACCCAACTACGTGAGCCATTGCCTGATACTCACCAGGGTCTGCTTTGCAGGAAACTGGAATCAGGATCCAGAGCCGGATATTGGACACAGGTGCTCTGAAACGAAACACAAGTGTCTTAACTTGTGTATTAACTGCTAAATACATGCCTATCCAGGGATCACATCTTGAGTAGCTGTGTCATTGGTAACAAATATCACCTGATTACAATTATGATAATCCATCTATCTTTGGCATAGACCATATGGGTAAATTAAATGGAGAATTGACATAAATCTCTACATGATAGTCTGTCAAGTTTGATAATAGCAATCTCTGGAATAGTATTTGTTACTTAGTATTTCTGAAGGGAGGAGCTATTACAACCACATTCATTAGATCCTTCCTACCTACCAGCCCTTACTCCACAGACAAATGAGCTGCAATGGATAGACTCTGTATTGAATACACAGTTTGCACTCAGAAAATGCATAGGTAAGCACAGATGCATTGTGTCCACTGTGAGATGGATTCTGACTTTTACATTCCCTCCTCTACATTATAGCAATCAGTTTCTACCTTCTCAACTCCAAAAGTCCCCAGTCTGACTGCTGGTTCATATTGACAACACAATTATTTATAGGAATTGGTGTTAGCTCTGAAACATTCAAATAATTTCTGAAGAATCTGAATGTCTTTCTTCTGTTGAGGAGATGAACTTGAGAAAGTGCCTTATCAAGTTCTCATGCCTTTTGTCCTTGTCCCACTATCTCTGTGCCTCTATGGTAACTGGTGTCATAATAACTGACAGGACCACCTGCTTGGATAGATGCTCTCAAGTCTGTCATGTAATGGTTTGGCTCTGGGCTACTTTTGCCTGTAAACCAATATAAGCAATTGGGGGGGGGGTAATGGCTAGGGACTGTTGTTTATATTTGGATGTGGACACCTGTGTGGTTGCCTGTGGATGGGTGTGGACATCTACGTGGTTGCCTGTGAATGAATGAATGACTGTATGTGGATGTCTCTCTGTGTGTGTCTGACTGCCACCTTGGATACAAAGGCCCCATTGCCACCTGGGGAAGAGTGGCTGTTCCTCTTTCATCTCTCACCACCACTGTGAGAAAAGGAGATACAAACCCACAAATGATTGAGGTGTTCTCTGACCTGGCCGAATTCGAATCTGCTTGTCCTTGTGCCTAAGCCCTGGGCATACATTCCAGTGCACAGCCACACAGTAAGGGACTACAGGTGCCTTTGGGGGAACTCAAGGAGCAAGATTGATACAACCTTGCGGCAGTGTGGCAACGAATTTTCTTGAGGGTGCCTGGTTTTCCTTCCATTGAAAGGGTTTGTTCTGTGAACTGGCTCAAATCTGGAAAGTGAGTGAGAAGTTGTGATCAGCCTTTGTGCTGATACAAGACTCTGTCTCCACTCCCCCGAAAAAAAAGTTAAAACATTTTTTATACTCGGTCAAGATGGTAATATTTGTTCTAGGAACACCACAATCTGTCACAATCATGTCTGTGAGTAAAGTTGTTTTGATTACGGCTCTCCCCTTGTGGCCCATTTTGGTAATCACCTCCAGCTGCCCTGCAAAATTGAGACTAAAAAACCCAGCTAGCTCAGTCGGTAGAACTTGAGACTTAAAATTTGGAATCAGTGAACCCGTTTCACGAGGATCCTCCTTCAGTGCCATCATTCATCTGATGCATGCCGAACTTTCCTAAGGTGATGGTTCTTTTCCTACGAGACTATTTCTTGATGCGTTGGTAAAGGTAGTGTTCTCTGGGTCTTCCTTTGGAACAGAATCAGTGAATATGCAACAGAATCCGTGAACATGGCACTGCCTCAGTTTAGAGCTCCTAAAACCTCCGGTGGGAAGCAGCACCAGGAGCATCTTTTGTTCTAAAATTTGGACTTTGACGCTGATTCTTGGCACGTTTTTCCAAAAGCCCATGGAATCTAAAAAGCGATGTTTCTTTATATGCTAATGAGATTACTGATAACTGGGAACTCCTGAGTAGCTTCAAGGGAGGAGGCTGGAGGTCAAAGGAACCACTATGTGATTAGGGAGCTAGAAATTTCAGTCTTACCTTCCCCTAACGTCCAGGAAGGAAAACAGGGCCCAGGTTAAGTTGATCATCATGGCCAGTGAGTTAATCAATCCTGCCTACATAATGAAGCCTCCATAGAAACCACACAGGACAGAGTTTGGGAAGCTTCTGGACTGATGCACCTAAGAAACTGTCTCCTGGGGGCACATCCAGGGGAGTATTGGAGCTCTGTGCACTCTCCCCAGGCCTGGCTCATCTACCTTCCATCTGGCTCTTCAGCTGTAATCCTTTGTCATTTCCTTTACAATGAGAAGGTAAGTGTAAACAAACTGTTTCCTTGAGCGCAGGAAGTCATCCTAAAACAATTCGTCTAAGGAAGGAGTTGTGGGAAGCTCTGATTCCTAGATGGTGGGTCAGAAGCACAGGTCACAACTTGGGATTTGAGATTAGCTTTGAAGTAGGGACAGTCTCATGGGACTGAACCCACACCGTGTGGGATCTGATGCTGACTCCAAGTGGATGGTGACAGAATTAAGTTGAATTGTGGGACACCCAGTCACTGCCCACCACAGAAGTGCTTGGTTGTGTGTGGGGAGAAATTGTCACAAAATCCGATAAATGAGAGCAAGAGAGACAATTTGTATTCTTCCTTCACTCCACATGATGAATTCACGTGTAACAGGTGATATACACACTCCAAATTCCTGTTTTCCCTAAGCCTTTGATTTTCTTCATCTACAATATATGAAAGACTTTCTGTCCTTTCAACTTAATTTAATTTGCATATAAATATATAAAAACAAGTATTAAAACTTATAATTTGTGTAGAAAAAACAAGTATTAAAACAGAAATGGGCATTGTAAATAGAAAATTTCAGGATCCTGTGTGTGTGGAAGGGAAGGAAGGAACAGGAATCGGGGAAACTTCACTAGTAACTAATTATAAAGCCTCATTTCTTAAAAATAATAGAAATATCTGTAACATGGCAAAACATTAACATTTGCTGGATTGCAGTGGTGTGAACACAGAATGTTTGTTTATTTCTATTTTCAGTATTTTCAAAATATTTCCTATTAAAATATTTTGATAACTTTAACAATTGAGATGAAGCTAACAGTTGTTAACTAAATATGTCTCAAGTACAGATGTCATAGGAAAACAGTTACTGAAAGATTTTTTTAAAATAAGGCCTCTTAAATGAATTAATTCCCAAAGCATGACTTGTAAGAAGACAAAGACAAAAAGGGCTAAATAAATGACATTTGTTTCTAATTCTGTTTTATACTAATTATGCATCTGGCTGGTTAAGTGGATCAATCCCGAACACCTGCAGTTTCGTCTCAGTCTGAGTTCCTTCTCCATTGTGTTAAAAGTTAGAAGAGCAATCTGAGAAATGAAAAACTTAAGTCTGATACCACAGTTACTGCAACAGCTAACACATGAGCACATATATTTTGTTTTGCACTTTGCATCTGTAAGGTCTTTCTCAAAGCTTTGGCTTTATGTGAGGAGATCACCTTTCATTTGATCATCGGCTCACAATAGGCTGCTATGATTAGTATTGTCCTTTTCAGTGATTTCAATAGGGAGGAATGAGTGAAAAGGGATCCGAAAATGCTAGCTATTTAGAACCTGATTTAGGTTCTCCAGATAATCCCTTTAATTCACATAAAAGAATTTGTACCAAGAATCATCAAAGAGGAGAAAGAATAAGGACTTAATCATCACTTAGAAAAGTAAAATAAAAGAATAGCTGAGTTAGGTATTTGGGGCTATTTGAGGATGTCTGGAAAGAAATGTGTGCCTTGGAGTACGAAGCGCTGAGCTCATACATATGTGAGCAATTTGAAAAAGGACCTTTAAGGGTCAGCTGGGTAAATGGACTCTAGCCTCCAAATGAACCCCTGGGCTCGCTCCCTTTCCCACAGCAACTTCCCAGTAATGGAATGAGTAGAAAGGGAGGGCCTCTGTGATCATCTTAAAACCCTGGAATCCAAGAGGGCTCTCATGGCCTTCTTCTACTGAATCTTCTCACCAATTTGTGAGGTGGGTAGAACTTCGTTTCAGAGATGCAGACCCTGAGGTTCAAAGGCTGGATAAATTTTGAAGTCCTCACACCCAGGTAATAGTAGAGCCTGGACTTCTGATGTTTTTCCTTTTACCCTTCCTTGTCTCTTGATTCTCCTTACTAGCACTCTGTCTTCTAGACTTGACTTGATTTTTAAGGAAACTGGGGAGGATTGAAAGCAATCTGCATTGAGAATTCCTCATGAAGCCCGCTCATAATGCATTGGGGCTGACCCGTAGGTGTCACATTGCATTACCAGAAATAATATGAAAGGTTGGCAGTGCATTGACAAAATAGCTGAGGGTGGAAGATGTTGACCACACCTAGATCCATGCCACAAGATCGCATTTCCGCATGAAGAAAAGATGATTTTGGTACCAGTCTCCAAACACATTTACTAGACTTGATTTTTTTTTAACTTTCTCTTAAAAATAAAGTGGTAAGAACATTCAGGGGAAAGTTTATTGCACAAAATCACATGGCATTTTCTGTCTTCATTATGCTTGCGAATTTGTCATCTACTGCTTCCTAAAACATCATCCCATACTTCAGTGATTTCAAATGACAAACCTTGATTTCTTAGTTTCTGACTTAGCTTGACTGTGTGGTCTTGGTCTAAGTCTAATGACGATGCCAGAAAGATGTCCAGTGAGGCCGTGGTGATCTGGAGATTCAAGTGACTGCTTCCAGATTGGCTTACTCACCTGGTAGGCAAGTCTTCTGGCTGTTGGTTGGGCTCTCAGTTCTTCTCCACATGAGCCACTTTACTACATTGCAGCTAGCTTGCCCCAGAGCAAGCAGTCCCAGAGAGAGCAAGAGAAAGCGAGAAGGAACACCGAGGATAGACGCTACATCCCTAATCTGTAAGGGATGTCCCGTCTCTACTGCCAGATTCAGCTGATTAGAAGTGAGTTATCAAAGCAAAGGAAAATTGAGCTTTTTTTTTTTTTTTTTTGAGAGAGAGGAGTAATACAGAATTTGTGCACACAGCTTTAAAACCTTGCTTTGCTCAAATTCTGAGCTTTTGCAGGAGCAAGCACATAAAGTAAATTTATTCCTTTTCCACTGGCTCACATACTGGCAAAACGGATAAAAATTGATAAAAGCTCTCTTGCTGGCTCACATCCTTCTGTGATAGTGCCTTCTTTTTTCTTTGCTCCTCCTCCTCTGTGTGCAGTGATGGTAGAGGTCCCCAGCTGCTTGAGGCCTCTTCTTTGTGGGTATTTACACCTTACTGCTCTGCCCAGTACCACGATTTTTTATGCCATCTCTGCTCTCATAATTCTTGTCCTTCTATCTTCAGCCCTGACATCTCCTCTCAATTCCATTATTATACATTCAGCTGTCCCTGAACATCTCCACAGAGTTGACATCCATCTAAAAGGTACCATGGGTAACCAGAGTTCTTGATTCTCCTTGCTTTTCTTGTTTTTAGAACAGTTATCCCTTTGTGTAGATTCCTCTTATATCTAATCCCTAGTCAAGTCTTATCAGCACTTCCTTCAATACCTGACCGGAATCAACCAAACTCCATCTCCACGCTACCACTCTAGCCGAGCCAATCTCTGTTTATCACCTGGACCACTGTGGAGTAGTAACTCCCAAAAGGCTTCCTTACTTCTTCTCTGGTCAATGTAAGTATGCTCCGTCACAGCCACCATGGTATTTTGAAAATGAAAGCAGATGATGTCACTTTTCTGTTTAGAATTCATATGGAAAGTAGGCATTTAGCCTAGTGGTGAAAATGCCCATGTACCACATTGGAGTACTTAGGTTCAATTCCAAGCTCTCGCTCCAGACTCTTCCTACTAATTCAGTCCCTGGGAGGCAATGACCATGGTTTAAGTAACTGATTTCCTGTCATCCACAAAGGAGACCTGGATTGAGTTTCCAGTCCTGGCCCAACCCCAGCTGTTGCAGGCATTTGGAAAGTGAGCCAGTAGATACAGTTTTCTCTGTATACCTGTTACACACACACACACACACACGTATTCTTTCTCTTTCTCCTCCACACTCCCCTTTCTGTTTCTCACTGGCTCTCTGCTTATCGAATAAATGTTTAAATAATTCCCATGGCTAGCATTCCATATCAGACATTTGAATCCTTGCTCCACTTCTGATGTAGCTCCCTTCTATTGTGCCTGGGAAGGTAGCAGAGGATGGTCCAAGTAGTTAGGCCCTTTACATCATATGGGAGATCTGGATGGAGTTCTTAGCTCCTGGCTTCCTCCTGGCTCAGGCCTGGATGTTCCAGCCATTTGGGGTGTGAACCAACAGATGAAAGCTCGCTTGCTCTCCCTCCCCTTTCTCTGTCACTCCGTATTTCAATATCTTCTAACAAAGATATTTATTTGAAAGCTAGAGTTAGAGGGAGAGACAGAGATCTTCCATCCACTGGTTTACTCCCCAAATGGCTGTGAACATCAGAGCTGGGCCAGGGTGAAGCCAGGAGCCAAGAACTCCAATTAGGCTTCCCATGTGGGTGCCAGGGGCCTAAGTGTTTGGGCCATCTTCCACTGCCTTCCCAGACACATTAGCAGGGAGATGATTCATAAGCAGAGCAGGTGTACTTGAACTGGCACCCTAAAATGAGATATGGCATCACAAGCAGCAGAAGTTATGGGGGGGAAGCCATTGTAATCCATAAACTGTACTTTGGAAATTATATTTACTAAATAAAAGTTAAAAAAAAGGGGGGGAGACAGAAAGACACAAAGAGAGGCAAGACAGACAACTCCTTCATCCACTGGTTCACCTTGTAAATGGTGAACACTGGTTCAACCTGTAAATGTTTGCAACACCTAGGACTAGGCTAGGCTGGAGCCAGCAGTTCAGAAACCAATCCAGTTCTCCCATGTGGGTGGCAGAATCTTAAATACTTGAGCCTGCATTTAACAGGAAGCTGGAGTCTGGAGCCAAAAGTGAACCCAGGCACTCTGAAATAGGATGCAGGCCTCCCAAGCTGCATCTTAACCACTTTGCCAGATGCTGGCCTCAATAATGATGTGATACATTAAAAACACTTAACTGTTCCTGGCATATTAAAAGGGTATTTCAGAGAGTTTACAGAGAGATGGACTTAAAAAATAAGTTTATTTTGGTACAAAAATTTTTTTGAAATCTTTACATGATTTTCTAATGCATTTTTTATGAACTTTTGGAAGACCCTTTTAAGAATGGACTTAAAACCCCTTTTATACCAAAACAAATTTATCTTTTAATCTAATTTCCCACAGAATTTTTGTGGTACTCTAGTAGAGAGTTAATATTTACTAATCTTTTTCTTATTGCCATTATTTTCTTATTGCCATTATTTTCCCTCTTTCTCAAAAGATTCACAAACGTATTCAAAGTCTAATTCCTGATCATCACTGCAAACAACATTTCTTTCCATTCCACTTAAATCAGAAATTGACAACTTCTCTAGATATCTCTCATACTTACACCAATTAAGTCTCCTTGACTTTCACTCCAAAAGATCTCTTAAATGATGCAGTTCTCTCTGGTACCTTCTTGAATCGGCTATATCTCAACTCTCGGTTGAGTTACTGTAATGGTTTCCAAATTGGTCTCCCTGCTTCCTCTTGTGCCCTATTTTCCAGCTTTTTCTTCAGCATGTAGCAACAGGAGTGATTGTTGAAAAAGCATAAATCAGGTCATGTCACTCCTGTGATTTCCTGTTGGGCCCAGGATAAAACCCAGCATCCGTGGGAGGAGGGTCTGTAGTTCAGACTTCACCCCGTCCACTTCCCAGTCCAACAGTCACTCCTCCCCTCGACCACACAGACCTTCTAACAGATTTTCAAATGTTATAGGAGCTATTTCTGTCTTATGGGTTACAGTTTTGCCCACAGTACAGGTCTGAAGTGTGTGTGTGTGCGCGTGTTTTCTTGCCTTTTTGAAAATTCCCATTTCTCCTCTAACCTCAGTGTCATTTCTCCAAGGAAATTTTTCTGAACCTTAAATTTTTTAAAAAGTTTATGTAAGGAGCCAAGATGGCGGAATAGTGAGGGCGCGCACCAATAGTCTGGGAAAATTTAGTTTAATAAAAGGGGAGTTACGGTAGCCTCAGAAAAAAGAACCAGGAAAATATTGCAGAGGAAACTCTTCTGGATCGAGTGGCTGTGAATCGGAGGACCTACTGGGAGAACAAGGTCGCCCACCGCGCGGAAGCTGAGCCGTGGGACCGAGCCGCGGAAGCTGCAGGGTCTGCGCGCCAGTGCTCGAAGGGGAGTGCATGCCACACAGACAACAGCGGGGAGACTTGGGACGTCCAGGGCTCTGAGTCCACACATCAGCACTGGAAGGGGAGGTGAGCTCAATAACCCGAGACATTGGTGGAGAAACGGGGGTCAGAATCAAGAGGGGGGCCGGAAAGTGCAGCAAACTCACTACCAGAAAGAAGGGAAAAAAAAGCTTGGGGGTTTCTCTTTCCCCTAACCTTGCAAAGGTTGCAAGGCTGCAAGGCTTGTAGAATTCGCAAGAAACACAGAGCAGGCCCCCTCTTTGGATTTACATATCAACGGGGGAGAGCTAAGGAACTGAATCACTACAATTCAGTAGCCTAGGCAACCCAGTGGGAGTCCAGAGGAGCCTAAACAGACTCTGTGGGTAGAAGCCAGAGACTGGAAGCTAAATACCATCAATTCTGCACAGCTGTGCCGTGCGGTGTTACTTACCCCATGAATAAATAAAATAAATAAATAAATAAAAAGAGAGAGATTTACCACACATAACCTGAGGGTGTCACCTTTGCACACCCTTAACCAGGAAGAACCAAGCAGAGCTCTCAGGCCGCACCCATCTCAAGCCTCCAAGGCTCCTCCAACAGCAGGCAGTCCACTTAACACGGACATAGTATAAAACAAAACAAAACAAAAAAACGCACAGTGACACAAGAAGAATTAACTATGCCAAGTAAAACACAGAAATCGAGGGAACAAGATCAACGATGACACTATGATGCCTCCAAATAAACAAAACACCCCAAACCAAGATTATGAAGATGATGAGATAGAAGAAATGCAAGATACAGATTTCAAAAAATTTATGATAAGAACATTTAGAAGTTTTCAAAAGCAAATCCTTGAACTACAGAAATCCTTATTGGACAAGATTGAAAATCTCTCTCGTGAAAATGAAATTTTAAGGAAGAATCAAAATGAAACTCAGAAACTAGTAGAACAGGAAAGTGTGATAGTGAAGAGAAATCAAAATGAAATGAAGAGCTCAATAGATCAAATGACAAACACATTAGAAAGCCTTACAAACAGAATGGGTGAAGCAGAAGACAGAATATCGGACTTAGAAGATAGAGCACAGGAAAACATACAGTCAAACCAAAGAAAAGAAGAGGAAATTAGAAATCTAAAAAATATGGTTGGGAATCTACAGGATACTATTAAAAAAACCAACATTTGAGTTCTAGGAGTTCCTGAAGGCATGGAGAGAGAGAAAGGATTAGAAGGCCTTTTTAGTGAGATACTAGCAGAGAACTTTCCAGGTTTGGAGAAGGACAGAGACATCCTAGAACAGGAAGCTCATAGAACCCCCAATAAACATGACCAAAAGAGATCCTCACCACGAGACGTGGTAATTAAACTTACCACAGTGAAACATAAAGAAAAGATCCTAAAATGTGCAAGAGAGAAACGTCAGATTACTCTCAGAGGATCTCCAATCAGACTCACAGCAGAATTCTCATCAGAAACACTACAGGCTAGGAGGGAATGGCGAGACATAGCACAGGTGCTAAGAGAGAAAAATTGCCAGCCCAGAATATTATATCCTGCCAAGCTCTCATTTGTGAATGAAGGTGAAATAAAGACCTTTCATAGCAAACAGAAATTGAAAGACTTTGTGGCCACTCGTCCGGCCCTGCAAAAGATACTTAAAGATGTGCTACACTCAGAAACACAGAAACACGACCATCAATATGAAAGAAGGGAAAGGAAGAACACCTACCAGTAAAAGAGCATGGGAAGCTCAAAGCATATACTAGAAAATATTTCCGGGAAAATGGCAGGGCAAAGTCACTCCGTATCAATAGTCACATTGAACATTAATGGTCTGAATTCTTCAGTTAAAAGACACCGTTTGGCTGAGTGGCTCAAAGAACACAACCCAACTATTTGTTGCCTACAAGAAACACATCTCTCTAACAAAGAGGCATGCAGACTGAAAGTGAAAGGTTGGAAAAAGATATTCCATGCCAACAGAAACCAAAAAAAAGCAGGTGTAGCCATATTAATATCAGACAAAATAAACTTTAATACAAAAACTGTTAAGAGAGACAAAGAGGGACACTATATAATGATTAAGGGTTCAATTCAACAGGAAGATGTAACTATTATAAATGTATATGCACCTAATTACAGGGCACCGGTCTATTTAAAAGATATGTTAAGGGACTTAAAGGGAGATTTAGATTCCAATACAATAGTACTGGGGGACTTCAATACTCCACTCTCAGAAATAGACAGATCAATAGGACAGAAGATCAACAAGGAGACAGTAGATTTAAACGACACTATAGCCCAAATGGATCTAACAGATATCTACAGAACTTTCAACCCTACATCTACAGACTTCACATTCTTCTCAGCAGTGCATGGAACCTTCTCTAGGATTGATCACATACTAGGCCATAAAGCAAGTCTCAGCAAATTTAAAAGAATTAGAATCATACCATGCAGCTTCTCAGACCACAGCGGAATGAAGCTGGAAATTAGCAACTCAGGAAACCCCAGAAAGTATGCAAACACATGGAGACTGAACAACATGCTCCTGAATGAACACTGGGTCATTCAAGAAATCAAAAGAGAAATCAAAAACTTTCTGGAAGTAAATGAAGACAACAACACAACATATCAAAACTTATGGGATACAGCAAAAGCAGTATTGAGAGGCAAATTTATAGCAATAGGTGCCTATATCAAGAAATTGGAAAGGTACCAAATAAATGAGCTTTCAGTGCATCTCAAGGACCTAGAAAAACTGCAGCAAACCAAACCCAAATCTAGTAGGAGAAGAGAAATAATTAAAACCAGAGAAGAAATTAACAGGATTGAATCCAGAAAAACACTACAAAAAATCAGCCAAGCGAGAAGCTGGTTTTTTGAAAAAATAAACAAAATTGACACCCCATTGGCCCAACTAACTAAAAAAAGAAGAGAAAAGACCCAAATCAATAAAATCAGAGATGAAAAAGGAAACATAACAACAGACACCACAGAAATAAAAAGAATCATCAGAAATTACTACAAGGACCTGTATGCCAGCAAACAGGAAACCCTATCAGAAATGGATAGATTCCTGGACACATGCAATCTACCAAAATTGAACCATGAAGACATAGAAAACCTAAATAGACCCATAACTTAAACAGAAATTGAAACAGTAATTAAGGCCCTCCCAACAAAGAAAAGCCCAGGACCAGATGGATTCACTGCTGAATTCTACCAGACATTTAAAGAAGAACTAATCCCATTTCTTCTCAAACTATTCAGAACAATCGAAAAAGAGGGAATCCTCCCAAATTCTTTCTATGAAGCCAGCATCACCTTAATCCCTAAGCCAGAGAAAGATGCAGCACTGAAAGAAAATTACAGACCAATATCCCTGATGAACATAGATGCAAAAATCCTCAATAAAATTCTGGCCAATAGAGTACAACAACACATCAGGAAAATCATCCAAAATGAATCTTGATGTGAATGGAAGGGGAGAGGGAGTAGGAAAGGGGAGGGTTGTGGGTGGGAGGGACGGTATGGGGGGGAAGCCATTGTAATCCATAAGTCGTACTTTGGAAATTTATATTCATTAAATAAAAGTTAAAAAAAAAACAAGCAATGCTTTAAACAAAAAAAAAAGTTTATGTAAGGAACAGAAGTTTCATGCATTTCACATATACATAGTTAGGAACATAGTGATTCTTCCCACCCTACCCACCTTCCTGCCTGCACTCCCACCTTTCTTCTTCTCCCCTCTCCTATTCCCATTCTTGTTTTTTTTTTTTTTACAATGATCTACTTTCGGTTACCTTTATATTCATAAGATTAACGCTACACTAAGAGGTGCAACAAATAGCATGAAGAATGAAAAAAAAATAACTGTTCCTCAATAGTCAAGACAAAAGCTGCTCAAAATTATTGCATCTCAAAATGTCATTTTCACTCCTATAGACTACCTTTTAGGTATTCTATTAGTTACCACAGATCAGAGAGAACACTTGGTTTTTGTTTCTTTTGGACTGGCTTATTTCATGAGTATCATTGTTTCCAGTTGCATCCATTATGCTGCAAAAGACAGGATTTCATTTTTAAACACTGTGTAGTATTTCATAGTGTGTGTATATCATAATTTCTTTATCCAGTCTTTGATTGATGGCCATCTGGGTTGATTCCATATCTTAGGTATTGTAAATTGAGCTGCAGTAAACATGGATGTACAGATCACTCTTTCATGTGCTGATTTCTTTACATTTGGGTAAATTCTTAGGAGTTGAACCTTAAATCTTAACTGAAGACCCCTATATTGTCCCTTTTGTAGCACTCTGTGGTTTTCCATTATGGAATTTACTACAGTTAATAATGATATATTTTCTCTGTATTTATTTAGCAATTATCTTCCTACCTAAATGCAAATACTACAATGACAGGCCTTGTCTTAGTCTGTTTTGCTTGACTGGATTGAAACACCTGAAGCTGGGTAATTTTATAAAGAAAAGAAGTTTATATAGCTCCCAGTTCTGTTGGTTGAAGGAGCAATAGCTGCTGATGTCCTCCTTGCTAGCAGAGTTCTAAGATAAGGAAAGGTTTCACATGGTAAGAGATAAGGAATGTGTATGTGTTTGTGTGTGTGTGTGTGTCCTTTCTGTTTTCTCTATTGTTTATACTAATAAAAATAAAATTTTAAAGGTAATAGATTTCATGTTTCATAAGTACAGTTCTATTTTTTAAGATTTATTTATTTGAAATTCTGAGTTATATAGAGACAGACTGAGAAATTATACATCTTCTGGTTCACTCCCCAAATGGCTGCAGTGGCTGGAGCTGGGCCAGTCCGAAGCCAGGAGCCAGGAGCTTCTTCTGGGTCTCTTTCACAGAGAGTTAGATTGGAAATGGAGGAGCCAGGACTCAAACTGGCATCCATATGGGATATTGGTACCAGAGGTAGAGGCTTTACCAGCTACACCACAGCACCAGCCTATCATAGGTCCAGTTCTAAGAAGATGCTCATACTTCCCTACTTGTCTATCTCCCTGCTCCAAATCCCTTCCTTCCTTCCTTTTCTTTTCAATAATTTTTACAAAGATATAATTTTTAATTCACTCTACAATCATAGGCTAAATTCACCCTAACCAAAATATTCAACATATTAAAAGTAGGAAGACTACAGTTCCACAGGAGTATAAATAGGGCTAAAAATGACAATTATATCACAAGATGTCAATTTGATTCCTATTTTTTGGTATTCTATATTAACTGCCACATATCAGAAAATTATGATATTTGTGTTTTTGAGAGAGACTGGCTTATTTCACTAAGCATAATAGTTTCCAGTTGCATCTATTTTGTTTTAAAGATAGGATTTCATTATTTTTTATGGCTGAGTAGTATCCCATTTTGTATATATATCACATTTTCTTTACCTAGTTGTCAGTTGATGGCCATCTGGATTGATTCCATATTTTAGCTATTGTGAGTTGAGCTGCAATAGAGTTGGAGGTACAGATAACTCTTTCATATGCTGACTTTTATTTCATTTAGATAAATTTGGAGGAGTGGGATGGCTGCGTCATATGATATCTATTTTCAGCTTTCTGAGGTATCTCCATGCTGTCTTCCATAATGGTTGCACTAGGTTACATTCCCACCAACAATGGATTAGGGGACCTTTCCCCCTATATCCTCACCAGCACTTATATTTTCTTTTGGACTTTTTGTATGACAGCCATTTTAATTGTGGTGATGTGAAAAATCATTGTGGTTTTATTTGCATTTCCCTGATGGCCAGTGACCCTGAGCATTTTTACATGTGTCTGTAAAATTTGAATTTCATTCTTTCAAAAATGCCTGTTCAAAGTCCTTTGCCCATTTCTTAACTGGATTATTTTGTTGTTGAGTTTCTTGAACTCTTTATAGATTTTGGACATTAATTCTTTATCAGTTGCATGGTTTGAAAATATTTTCTCTCCATTGCCTCTTTACTTTGTTGAGTGTTTCCTTTGTAATGCAGGAACTTCTTATCTTGAAGTAATTCAATTTATCTATTTTTGCTTTTGCCTGTGCTTCTGGAGTGCTTTTCCAAGAAGTCTCTGCCTATGTGAATGTCTTACGGTTTCTCCAATGTTTCCTTCTAGTAATTTGATGGTATCAGGTAGTAGATTTAGATCTTTGATCCACCATGAGTTGATTTTTTTATATGGTGTAAGGCAGGAGTCTTTTTTCCTACTTCAGGATACATAGATTAAATTTTCCCAACACCATTTGCTGAAGACACTGTACTTTGTCCATGGATTAATTTGAACTACTTTGCCAAAGATTAGATTAATTTCTAGGGTTTCTATTCTGTTCTGTTGGTCTACACATCTCTTTTTGTGCCTTGTTCCAGGCTGTTTTGATTGTAATTGTCCTACAGTATATCTTGAGATCTGGCATTGTGAAGCCTATGGCTTTGTTTTTAAGACTGCTTCATCTATTCTGGGTCTCTGGTGTTTCCATATAAAATTTCAACATTTTTTTACATATGAATACAATGTCCTTGGTATTTTGATTAGGAATGCATTGAATCTAAATTGATTTGGGTACTATGGACATTTGGATCATATTAATTCTTTTAATCCATGAACATGGAAGATTTTTCCATTTTTTGGTGTATTCTTCTATTCCTTATTTAATATTTTATAATTTTCATTGTAGAGATCTTTCCTTTCTCAGTCATGGCATTGTCTGTGTATACAAAGGCTATTGATTTTTGTGTGTTCATTTTATATCCTACCACTTTACCAAACTCTTATGAATCCCAGTAGTCTTTTAGTGGAGTCTTTTGGTTCCTCTATATATAGGATTATGTCATCTGCAAACATGGATAATTCTACTTCCTCCTTTCCAATTTGTATTCCTTTGATTTCTTTTTCTTGCTTAGTAGCTCTGACTAAAACTTTCAGGACTATATTGCATAGCAATGGTGAAAGTGAGCATCCTTATTGGAATCTATAAATGCTTTCAACTTTTCCCCATTCAATATGATGCTGGCTGTGAGTTTTATATATTGCCTTTATTGTGTTGAGGAATGTTCTCTATCATATTTGCTTAAAAGTTTTTTTTTTTAATCCTGAAAGGTTGTTGTATTTTATCAAATGCTTTCTCTGCATGTATTGAGGTAATCAAATGTTTTCTATTCAATTTATTAATATGATGTATACATTCATAGATTTGTATATGTTGAACTATCTCTGCATACCAGAGATAAGTCCCACTTGGTTTAGGTGAATGATCTTTCTGATGTGTATTGGATTCAATTAGCCAGTATTTAGCTGAAGATTTTTATATCCATGTTCATCAAAGCTATTGGTCAGTAGTTCTGTTTCTTTGTTGTATATCTTTCTAGTTTGGGCATTAAGGTGATGCTGGGCGCAGAGAAGGAGTTTCAGAGGATTCTCCCTTTCAATTGTTTGGAATAGTTTGACAAGAATTGGCATTACTTCTTCAAAAGTTTGGTGGATTTCGGCCATCTGGTGAGGCCAGATGGTGAGGCCATCTGGTCCTGGGCTTTTCTTTGTTGGGAGGATCTTTATTATTGATTCGATCTCCATATTTGTTATTGGCCTACATAGATTTTCTATGTTTTCATGACTCAATTTTGCTAGACTGTATGTATCTAGAGATCTATTCATTTCTTCGAGATTTTCCAATTTGTTGGCATATAGCTGTTTGTAGTAATTCCTGATGATGTCCATTTTTAACATCTCCCTTTTCATCTTTGATTTTATTAATTTTGTTAATTTGGTTCTCTTTTTTTGGGGGGGGGTTAGTTGGGCCAATGATGTATCAATTTTGTTTTTTTTTTTCCCAAAAACACCAGCTTTTTTTTTTTTTTTTTTTTTTGACAGGCAGAGTGGACAGTGAGAGAGAGACAGAGAGAAAGGTCTTCCTTTGCCGTTGGTTCACCCTCCAATGTCCGCTGCGGCCAGCGTGCTGTGGCCGGCGTACTGCGCTGATCCGATGGCAGGAGCCAGATACTTCTCCTGGTCTCCCATGGGGTGCAGGGCCCAAGCACTTGGGCCATCCTCCACTGCACTCCCTGGCCACAGCAGAGAGCTGGCCTGGAAGAGAGGCAACCGGGACAGAATCTGGCTCCCCGACCGAGACTAGAACCCTGTGTGCCGGCACCGCAAGGCGGAGGATTAGCCTAGTGAGCCGCGGCGTCGGCCACCAGCTCTTTATTTCACTGATCTTTTTGTATCATTTTTTTTGGATCTTAATTTAGTTTTTTCTCTAATTTTAATTATTTCTTCCCTCCTAATTTTGGGTTTGGTTTCTTATTTTTCTAGCTCCTTGAGATGCATTGACAGCTCATTTATTTGATGCCTTTCCAATTTCTTGATGTAGGCACTTATTGCTATAAACTTCTCTCTTAACACTGCTCTTGCTGTATCCCATAAGTTTTGATATGTTGTTTTGTCATCTTCATCATTTCCAAGAAATTTTTTGGCTTTCCTTTTGATTTCTTCTAGGGCCCTCTGTTCATTCAGGAGTATGTTGTTCAGTCTCCATGTATTTGCAAATGTTCTAGAGTTTTTTAAATTGTTAATTTCTGGCTTTATCCCGTTGTGGCTAGAAAAGTTACATGGTATGATTTCAATTTTTTAGAATTTGCTGAGACTTGATTTTTGGCTAAGCATATGGTCTATCATAAAGAAAGTTCCTTGCACTGATGAGAAAAATGTGTATTTGGCGGCTGTGGGATGAGATGTGATGTAGATATCAGTTAGGTCCATTTGATCCATAATGTAGTTGGCTCTGTTGTTTCCTTGTTGATTTTTTTTTTATCTAGTTGATCTGTCCATTGGTGAAAGTCCAGTGTGAAGTCTCCCATTACTATTTATTAACATCTATGTCTCCCTTTAGCTCCATTAACATTTTCTTAAATAGCCAGGAGCCTTAGCATTGGGTACATATAGATTATTCTAGTTACATATTCTTGTTACATAGTGCCCTTTTTTGTTTCCTTTAACAGTTTCTATGTTAAAGCTATTTTGTCTGATGTTAGGATGGCTGCACCTGCCCTTTTCGCTTTCTGTTGGCATGGAATATCTTTTCCATCCTTTTACTTTCAATATGTGTGTATCTTGGTTGGTTAGGTGTGTTTCTTGTAGGCAGCAAGTAGATAGGTCTTATTTTTTTTAATCTGTTCATATAGTCTGTATCTTTTAATTGGAGAATTTAGGCCATTTACATTCAAGGTTATTATTGATAATTAATGACTTGGTATGCAATTTTTCCATAAATATTCCTATTATTTGCTTTGGATTTCCTTTTTACTTTTACTAGGAGATTTCCTGCCTTCACATTATATCATAATGATGAGAATCGTTCTGTTTCTGTGTATAGCACATCCTTAAGTATCATTTGTAAGGCTGGATGAGTAGTGACAAAATCTTTTCAATTTCTGTTTGTCTTGGAAGCTCTTTATTTCACCTTCAATTATAAGTAAGAGTTTTGATGAGTTCAGTATTCTGGGTTGATAGTTTTTACTTTTAGGGTTTAGACTATGTCTCTTCATTCTCTCCTATCCTGTAGGGTTTCTGATGAAAAATTGGCTGTTAGTCTAATTGGGGATACTCTGAAGGTATTCTGTCATTGTTCCAGTGCACATTTAAAATGTTTTCTTCATATTTTACTGTTGAAAATTTGACTATGATGTGTCATGATGAAGATCTTTTGTAATCATGTCTATTAGGAGTTTTATGTGCTTCCTGTACTTGGATGTCCTTATTTTCATCTGAGTTAGGGAAATTTTCTGCTATTATTTCAGTGAATGGGAGTTCTAATCCATTCTCTCTTTGACACTTTCAGGAACTCCTGAGACATGTATGTTTGGTCATTTGTTAGTATCCCATAAATCTCAAACATTTTTCTAATTTTTTTGTCTGTGATATTTCCAACGATTTGTCTTCTAGCTTAGATATGCTTTATTCTGTCTCAGTCTGTTGTTAAGGCCTTCCATATATTTTCTATTTGAAGCATTGAATTCCTTATTTCTAGTATTTTGGTATGATTTCTCTTTAATTTATCCTGGCAAAAATTTTTTCATTCATGTCTTATCTGGATTTCTTTACCTCACATACTTGCTTCTCTGTGTTTTTGAGTAATCTTATGATTATTTTTTTGAATTACTTTTCATGTATTCCTTCAATCTTTTCATTTTCACATTCAAATATTGAAGTGTTATGTTTCTTTGGGGAGTCAATGTTTTCCTTGTTCTTTGTTGTATTTCTGCATTTATTTTTAGGCATTTGTGGAAATACTTGTTGGTTTTTCTCTTCTGATGGCTTTTATCTTTGTAATAGGCTTCTGTGGCTTAGTGGAACGTCTGCTCCTTCAATGGATATCCAAAGGCATATGCTGGGTGGAGCCAGGGAGCTCCAGTCAGTGTTTGAGGGTGTGACAGGAGTCCAGGGTAGGGATAGGTATGATCACATTGGCTGGCGTGGTCACAGCTTCACCTCTTCTCTGCCAAGGTGATCGATTCCCATGGTTAGCCCATGGTAGCTATATACCCTACCTATGCAGGCACATGAACCATATAAAGGATCTGTACGGTCCTCAGTTTGACCATAGAACCCTCTGTAATGACCCATCCCAGACACTCGGGGAACTCTTTGAGTCTCTGAAGGCAGATACAGTGACTGCCTGGAGACCCAGCTTCACCCCACACCTTATTGTGCAGTCAGAATTCCCACAGTCATAGTGCATAAAGCTCCCACAGTCACAGGGAGCAGAGGATCCATTCTTAGCCTGCCCTGTCCAGAGAGAGCAGAGGCATTCCCAGAGCCAGCTGCCTGTTGGTGTTCCACCGTGGCAGTTTGAGCCAGGGTACCTATGATGGACTTGGGGGAGGGCGTACCTCATAGTCCTAAGTGGATATCCCACCCCCTGCCAACCCTCTAGGCCAGACTCAACATTGGTGGAGCCTGCAGATTTATCCCACTGATAAAATCCCCTAGTTGTGATTACATGTGAGGCGCTTCAGCCTCTATTGTGTTATTGAGATGGTGCTTCCTCTCTGCTAGTCACTGGGTGCCCTTGTTGGGCAGATGGGGAGAAAGAAATAT